>NW_027422352.1:0-142151 GCF_037893015.1 Macrotis lagotis
TTCAACTTTACTGAACTTAAACATTTGGTCATTTTTAAACAATCTCATGAACCTGGTTCTTTAAATACAATTTATTAAAATGTATGAAAACACTAAATTTATATATTTTCAAAGGTACTGATAACCTTATGCTCTCAATGGAATAACAAACAAAAAAAAGACTGTGTTTAGAAGCACTTTTTATAGTATGCTTATTGGAAGTCAAGAAACATTTTCCAGAATTAACATATAACCTGCCCTAAGGCATGTTGAAAAGTCATCTCTTATTCAAATAGTTTGAAGAGAAAGTTGACTCTAATCAGTGCTGGGCAAAGTGTTCAAAATTAAAACATGTGGCACTTATTGAACTTCAGGACAAGTCTATGGAAAAAAAAATCTAACTTTTATTTCATTTTTTTCTCTGTGTTCTCAAGAAAAGTTTACTGTCTGACAAAAAGATTACGTTGCCTTATCAAAAGAGAATCCTATATTTCTAGAAAATTTATCACTAAATGGGTAGGAACACAGGACAGCAGAAAACCCCAACTGCTCCTCTAATATCCATTATAGCCAAAAGTATATCATCTTTTCTCTAGAGGGAATTGAGTCAGCTTACATCAGAAAGGTATTATATTTCCTTGCCGCTACCTCAGCCTCTGTCAGTTTGGTCAAAATATCCAAAGGAAACTGTCTAAAAGGCAATTTGAAATATAGGATTGGAGTTTGAGTGAGAGGTCAGGGCTAGAAATAGAAATCTGGCAATCACCAGAATAGGGATAATAGCTGAAGCCAAGGAATAAAATAGATTACTGGGGGGAGAGAGAGAACTAAGTAAAATTTAAGGGAGAAATCTTGAGGAATATTTATATTTTATTGAATTTTCTGGCCTTGGATTTTAGAACAACTGGCAATTGCACATTTTTGACATTTATATTCCCTCATTCATAAATTTAGGTGGATGGAGTGAATTCTCTAAATTCTGATAATATGAATAGAAGACATGGGAAATGGAAGCTAGAGAGAGAGAAAGAGATGGTAAATATAGCTGAGACTGCATCATGGTTAGAAATTAGAAATTAGAAAATTAGAAATTCTCAGGTTAGAAACTCCCTTTACCGATGCAGTTAGCAATCTATCTCTAACTCTTAGAGAGTTATCTAAGGGTTTAAGGGATAAACCTGAATTGGCACAAAACTAAGTTTGTATCTGAAGCTAGACTTGAACCCAGGCCTTACTGAATCCAATATTGGCCCTTTGTCTACTGTGTCTCCCTATACCTCTAGTCACAGATATAAATATTCTCAATGAAAGAATAAATACTTGAAGGTAACTTAACAGTTTAAAGCATCTTATTCCTTTCAGTATGAAAAATTACACTTGTAGAGGAAATTCACTATTTTAATTCTACTTCAAGAATATATATCATCAACTTAAACATTTATCTGACCATAATATTCAAGCATTTATGGTTTTTATGTTATTTTAAATATTTTTACTTTTGTAGGTTATATTTTAGTTAAAACTTTATTTTTCCCCAGTAATATGTAAAAATAATTTTTAACATTCATCTTCCTTAAATTTTGAGTCCCAAATTCTCTATTTCTTTATCTTCCTGCCTCTTTCATTGAGAAAGGCTAGCAGTTTGATATAGGTTACACATGTGCAGTCATATAAAATATAGTTTTGTTTTTTTGTCCTTCATTCTCGAAGAGGGCAATGACATGGGTGAGCACATGAATTGGATGGCCAGGTATGAATCAGGACAACTGGAGATGGCTCTGGATGTGAGGCAATTGTAGAGTTAAATGACTTTCCCAAGGTCATACAGCTAGTAAGTGTGAAGGGTCTGAAGCTAGATTCAAACTCCTATCTTCCTGATTCCAAGGATGGTGCTCTGCCACATACTTAGTCATACTGAGAAAGAAAAACAGACCAAAAAAACCAAGAAAAATAAGGAAAGTAAAAAAAAATCTCTTTCGATCTTCATTTAGACTCCATCAGTTCTTTCTCTGGAGTCGTAATTCCTTTGGAATTATCTTGAAACATTGTATTCTTCAGAATAGTTATTTTTCACAGCTGATCATATAATTTCTTTTTTTAGGTTTTTTTTTGCAAGGCAATGGGGTTAAGTGGCTTGCCCAAGGCCACACAGCTAGGTAATTAGTAAGTGTCTGAGACTGGATTTGAACTAAGATACTCCTGACTCCAAGGCTGGTGCTCCATCCACTGTACCACCTAGTCCCTATATAATTCTTTTTTACTTCTTTTTTTTAAATCTCATGATGATATAGTCCCATTAGTATTGCTAGGTCAAAGATTATGTACAATTTTATAACTTTTTGAGCACAGTTCCAAAATGGTCTACAGAACAGTTAAGAGAAATTCACAACTCACCACCAGTGTATTAGTGTCTGAATTTTTCCACATCCCTTCCTACATTTGTTATTTTCTTTTTCTACCATATTAGATTAGAAAAATGCAAATTAAAATAACTTTGAGGTACTACCCCACAACCATACATTTGATATGCAGTCAATACAACATAGTTTTGCTCCCACAGTCAGCAAAGCGACCCTTATAATTTTTTTTCTGAAAAGTTGAATGACCCCTCTTACCTTCTCTGAGGGAGAGTTCTGTAACCACTCCACCCCTAGACATGAATTAGTTGCCCCTAAGGCCTGATACTAGTTTTCTGGGGTGTGTTCTTTGCAGGACAGTGCTCCCCTTTCACCCTGGTGTGACAGAAATGTTTTGACAACCTTTTTAGTTTCTTAGATGGGAAAATTGTTTCATCTCTTCCTTTTGTGGGTTCTGTATCTCTAGTATTTGTTTTGCAGTATTATTTAAAAGAGGGAGTTTGAAGCGAAAAGCTCAGGAAAGTCCCTGCCCTTTGCCCACCATCTTGACTCCGCCCCTGCAATTATCTTTTAATAACAAATCCTATAGAAGCAGAGTTCCCTAGGTTTCTCTCTAAACTGAAACTTCTAAGTTGGTCTTCAAATTGATTACTGCATAGTCAAAGGGGTGAGCTGAAGAACCAGGTAAGATTTTGTTCATCATTGTTGTAGATCTTGAGGGAGTCTGGCTATCTAGATGACTTTTTGTTTGTGTATATCTATCTATCTATCTATCTATCTATATATATATATATGTGTATATATATGTATACATATACATATACATGTATATATATATATATATATATATATATATATATATATATATATATATATATATATATATATATGTCTGTGTGTATCATCTTGTGTTTTATGCAGAAAATTTCCTGCGGTAGGATATAGTACAAGTTGTTGAAGATTTTAAGGCATAGGTCACATGAAAAGATTTGGGAAATGATGATGAAGGTCAGTAATGATGATGATTTTTGCCATATATTATGTAGGAATCTTTCCTTAAAAGTCTCATGTATCCCTGTGCCAGAGTTTAAGGAACCCTGGTATTTAAAGATCATGGAACCATAAAAGTTTTAATTTGGTTAGGAAAAAATGTCCAATAATACTACAGACTAAGTGTTTATGAGCCTCCACAACTCTTGCTAAGGTTAAGAAATTAAATGAAAAGACTGAGACCAGAAGCCTTGAAATAGAAAAATCCTAATTTGCTTGAACAAAAAGGTTTTTTTTTTTTGGAAATTTCAGACTGTGTTAGATAACTAGAGATTTTCTTTAATCTCTCATGGATTATTAAACCAATGATCAAAGAGTCAGCAGAAATTCACTTGGAGAAAATGATAGTAGCTAATAACATTTAGGTGTTTTTTTTAATAAATGTGACTATAAAGATGAATCTGGAGATTTCAGATAGCAATCTGATAGCATTTTTCATGACCCTTGTGTATATGGTTTTACTATTGGTTTGTCAATGGTGGCAATTGTTTTATCATGTATCCAAATGCAAGAAAAAAATTTTCTAAGGCATCTGGCTATCTGGTATTTTAGATTTTATGAATAATATTTTGGGGAAAAAACAATCATATAAAAATGACAACAATTGCAGCTTGAGAGCCAATCTGTTCAAAAGAAATATTATGAAAAACTGAAGAAAAACTCATATACCCCCACAAAAGGAAATATCGATTTCTATCTTAATGTAAAGTTTTGAATATATAAATATAACAAAAATTATGTTGAATAATGAAACTAATTTTAAAAGGAGGGAATAAATATTTATAGTCTTATTAGCAATTTTAAGCCTACTATGTGTTGAACATCTTTTCAAAAAATGAGCAAGGACTTGTAATCAAAAAATAATACCAAAAGCAAAGACAGTTGATTATCTTTTTACAGACACACACACAAAATAAATTCATTACTGATGGGACAATGAACAGTCTGATTGTTGATTTATTAGAATAAAGACCAATATTAATACAATGCCAGAAGAAAGACTGAAAATCAGGGTAAAACAAAATATGTAATTAAAATAACTCTAACCTAATTTAGCTAATTATGATAAAATTGAAAATAGAAATCACTATATATTGTAAAACAAAACTGAAAAATTAAAATGTAAGGTACCATTAAAGGAAAAGCAATGTCCAAGTGAAAGGATATATTCTATTGTGCCATGACATGGCCAAACTATAACTGAACTTATGTATCCAGATCTGGGCACCAAACCATAAGCTGAAAACTGGAACCCATCAAGAGGAAGGTAAAGAGAATAGTGTAGATCTTTCAAAAATCTACCTTCCTTCATGTATAAAAATCTTGGCTAACTATACAAAAATATACATAATTATTGTATTGCTCAATTCACAGGTTGCTTGAGAGGAAGTTACTTTGTAAATCTTTAAAGTGTTATATAAATTTGAACTTTCCTCATTGTGAACTATTAACTTTGTAACAATTTGAGTTGCTTCAAAAGAAAAACTTCATTGTGAAATGTCATATAATGAACTATACAACAGCCTGAAACTGTATAAATCAAAGTATATAAGACAGAAGGATTTAAATTTATTTGATTTGGGTAGAAAAGAAATAAAATCTGAGATTTTAATGATATAAGAAACTTCCATGTGAGGAATATGGGAGTATTTGGGTTTCACAAGAATGTGAAGGGAAAATTGCTAGATTACATTACAAATTCTGCCTGTATTGTTGCCTATGGGCAGGTATGTGAGTTAAACAAAAGACAGCCTCAATCTTGTCAAAATCTGAGATTTGATCATGTCTGCTCCACCTGGTTCTGAGTTAACTGGGGTCTGTGTCTTTCTTCTTTGCCCATGCTCATGTTCTTCCTTATTAATATAATGAGCAGAGCAGGAAAAGCATATGTGGATGAATTATATCAATTAGATTGTGACCTCAGCCAATGATTGGCACTAAGGGGCAGGAAAAAAAGGCTTTCAAAGTACACAATACTGAGTAGTTCCAGGTTTTGGGGTCCCTCTTCCCTTGAGAGAGGTGTGCCATTTATTAAAATTTCTTTAAAAAAAACATTTAATCACTCTGGACTAAGTATTCATGAGCCATTTACAAAATTCCAGTCTGGAAATTCAGTCTGTCAACAGAGATTTGTACATTATCTAGACTTTTTAGACATAGAAAACTGCCTGGAATATTCAGAGCTTCACTGACTTAACTGTAATCAATCACCTAAGTGTGAAAGCCTGGACTTGAATCGTGGTTTCCTGAACAAGGCTTGCCTTCTACAAACTACTCCAGAGTGAGATACTGCCGGGTTTTTATTTACAACGCCGGCTTCTTTATGCTAGTCCGTCCTCTTACTCACCAGTCCAACGCGTGATGAGTCTTCGGGGTACCTCCGGCCCCCACTCTTTGATGGGGGAAGAACCAGACAGAGCGCCTGAGGTGGGTAATCAGTCTTTATTCTTCTGTGATCACATTCCCGCTCCCCCCCACCTCTCAGCAGACCCTTTTATCCCCTCTGTCCTCCCTCCCATGAACTCTTACCCAATGAGGGGCCGAGTTCTGTAACATTCCCTTATAAGGTGATTATGTTTCCCCCTCTAAGCGACCGCCAAGCCTCTTCCCCCCGCCCCCAACATCTCCCCCTTTCTGTTTTACAAGGTTATCACTTGGTGTGACCTTAAGCGGTGCTGAGGTTAGCCTTAAGCGGTGTCATTTCTACTGGCCTCTGATAGCCGGGGGCGAGGAACCCTGTCTTAGGTCATCTCCTTCAACCCAGGACCTTGCCCGTCCTAGGCGCCCGACACCCTCAGGGCCTGTCTTAGGTGGCTGGGTCAGGAGAAGTTGCCCGTCTTGGGGTTTACCTCGTCTTACCCCTAGGTGTCACATGTCATGCATGGTGGCTAGCCAGACTTGGGGATCCGCCGGGGGCGAGGAACCCTGTCTTAGGTCATCTCCTTCAACCCAGGACCTTGCCCGTCCTAGGCGCCCGACACCCTCAGGGCCTGTCTTAGGTGGCTGGGTCAGGAGAAGTTGCCCGTCTTGGGGTTTACCTCGTCTTACCCCTAGGTGTCACATGTCATGCATGGCGGCTAGCCAGACTTGGGGATCCTCCCCCGTCTCCATGGCCATGAAGGCTTTCTGAGTAAGAAGCATATAGCCCCTCTGTCGCCTAGCTAGGTGGCAGAAACAGACAACAAGTAGGGTGATTCCCAGAATCAGCGTCCTTGTTCACCCTCAAGGGGGTATCCTCCCGCCATCTGGCAATCCCTCCATGGTATGGGATACTCGATGTCTTCCCCTGTGGCCACACATGAGGGGCCCCACCGAGGCAGAAGGGAGCCCCATCGATGTATTGGTCACTAGCAGGCGAGGGTAGATCGGGGAGTTCCGTGCTACCGGAAGGGGAGAGGGAATAACTCGGAGTATTCCCCATGTCGGATTTCCTTCAGATGGAGCACCTCCAAGGATCCCTACGATGATCAGAAGGCCTGAAAAAGAAAGAAATTCCTCTCACCCCGTAGGGTTGGGCATTAATCAAGGTCTCTTATCTTGTAAACAGGGAGCCATCTTTCTGGCTCTTCTATCTTATCCTCGGGATGAAATGACAGGTGGCCCTGTCTTCTGTTCTTTACCGTTACAGGGCCATGCCAACCTCCCTCTTCATCTCTCCACATGACTTTAGAGCCTGGTAGGGCCTTGGTGGGAGAGGGCAGGAGCGTTGGTTCTTTCTTAGCATGTCCTTTTGGGGAGAAAAATCTCTGGGCGGCTGTAGTGCCGTCATCCCTGACTTGTAGGAAATTCATGGTAAATAGTACCTGAGACAGGTCTGAATGGGTCAGTGACCTGCCAACTCCCCCTTTCTGTTTAAAAAGCGTAGTTTTGAGTGTGCGATTTGCTCTTTCTACCAAAGCTTGGCCAGTGGGATTGTAAGGGATCCCGGTGGAATGGGAAATGGAAAATTCTTTGCAAAAGGAAGCAAAGGCTCTCGAGATGTAGGCAGGCCCATTATCGGTTTTGATAGCCGAGGGGACGCCTAAGACAGCCATCTGGGCATATAGATGTGAGAGAACGTGTTTAACCGCTTCTCCTGGCTGTAGAGAGGCGAAGGTGAAGGAGGAGAAGGTGTCCACCGAGACATGGATGTACTTACGACCCAAGTGAGTAATGTCCATCTGCCAAAGAGCATTGGGGCCGTCCCCACGTGGGTTAGACCCCTCTGCGGGGAGGGCTTGTCTAAAGGGAGCACAAGAGGTGCAGGAGCGCACAATTTGGCAAGCCTCCTTCCAGGGAATGCTGTATAGGCGCCGGAGCAACCTGGATGACAAGTGATACTTACCATGTGCCAGCTGGGCAGGTGAGGACAGGTTTAACAAGAGAGCCCTATCTGCCTCCGCATTACCCTGGAATATGGGGCCGGTGGAAGAAACGTGAGAGCGCACGTGAAGAACAAACAGGGGGTGGTTTCTATCACGGAGGGAGGATTGCAGCTGTGTAAGGAGTGGGCTAATGGAAGAAGTCGAGGAAATGAAGGCATCTTCTAAACGAGGGATTAGCATGGCACAATACATACTGTCAGTAATAAGATTAAAAGGGGTGTCTCTGTAGAGAAGGAAAGCCTGAAGTATAGCATATAGTTCATTCTTCTGAGTGGAGTCAAAGGGGGTATCAAAAATCCAGGTGGCGGGTCTAGCAGGGTCATGGACCACAGCACGGCCCAACCTGGTAGCGTCAGTGAAGACATTAGGGCCGGTCACTGGTTCTGGGGACACTAGAGGGCGCGGGCGGGAAAGGTGCAGTTCAGCGAACACTCTAACCACGGGAGGTGGCGTGAGTCTGGTCTGAGAGAGGGTAGTCAGGACAGTGGCCCAAGCGATAGATCTATCAACTAGCGAGTGGGTCACCTCCTCTGGGAGGGTAAAGTTGAGGACAGGCAAGAGGCCAAAGAGACGCTGGCATCGCTCTGAGGCCTGAAGGCAAAATAAGGCCAGGGCCTCCCACCGGTCCCGGATGATGCTCTTAGTGGTCCGGGGGTATAGCCATTCAAGGCATCCATGTCTCTGGAATAAACATCCCCAGCCCAGGGAACTGTCCCCCAGTGTGTGGAAGAGGACAGGCGACTCCGGGTCGTATTGAACCAAGAAGGAAGAGGTTCTGCGGAAAATTTCCGAGAGCGCCTGTCTTGCCTGGGGGGTCCAACTTCTAGGGGATGACAGATGGGAGTCGCCTTTAAGGACATCATATAGAGGTTGCATTAAGGAGGATGGGAGGGGCATAGCAGGACGCAGCCACTGTATGGCGCCAACAAGCCTCTGAAAATCATTAAGAGTAGTATATCCCTCGATGTTGATCGGAGGAAGTGCCCTACTAATCTTTCCTGGAAAAATCCTATGCCCCAAGTAATCATAGGGGAAATCCATCTGTACCTTTTCCGGGGCTATGTGAAGCCCCTTCTCGCGGAGGACCTGGGTGGTGCGTTGCAAGCAAGCCCGAGCCCCCGTCACAGAAGGTGCTGTAATCAAGATATCATCCATGTAATGTATGAGCATGCAATTCGGGAATTCTTTTCTGATAGGATGTAGCAGAGTATCCATGTAAAGCTGGCACAGGGTGGGGCTATTGGCCATTCCCTGCGGTAGGACGGTGAACTGATAACGTTTACTGGGGGCTTGGAAATTGATCGCGGGGAGGGAAAAGGCAAATTTTTCTTTGTCCTCCGGGTGGAGGGGAATGCTATAGAAGCAGTCTTTAACATCAATCACTATAATAGTCCACCCTTGCGGGACTGCAGTGGGCATAGGGAGACCAGGTTGGAGGGTCCCCATGGGTACCATGTTGGCATTTACTGCCCGAAGATCAATCAACATTCTCCAACTCCCCCCTTTCTTTTTTATGACAAAGACGGGGGAGTTATACGGGCTAAGGGACGGTTCCACTTTGTTCTCGTGCAGGAGGGTCATTACTATGTCTGTGAGGGCGATGAGCTTTTCTTTTGTCAGGGGCCACTGCTCAACCCAAATAGGTTTCTTATTAATCCATGTTATTCTGGGGGAAAAGCTCATCTCTAGAGTGGCCCCAATTAATTTCCCCGCAGGCTATCAGGGGTGGCAAGTGTCAGGTTAAGCTGGCTCAAGATATCTCTACCCCATAATGCATAAGGGAGGTCGGGTAGGCACAGTGGGGTGAAGAGTCCAGATTCTTCCAAAGCTGACCACCGTAAGGCGTGTGCTGCTTTCATGGCAGATCTATTGCCCCCCACCCCCGTCACTGCTTGAGGGCTCTGTAGGAGTGGCCACTCGCGCCTCCACTGTCCCCTATTTATGACAGAGCAATCGGCTCCAGTGTCAATTATCCCTTCGAGCTTCTGATTTTCCACCATGACGGTTAACAGTGGTCGCCCAGAGCTGACCGGGTGGACCCAGTTCACATGAGCGGGAGGGGCCCGCAAGGGCAGCGCCTTTCCTACCTCTTGGCCCTGTTTTACCAAGGTGGGAAAGGGGTGGGGGTTTGTGACCCTTACGGATGTGGGACTTCCGGGACCAAAAATGACCTGGGTATGGGTGACTAAGTCCACACATCTCTCAGCCCCTGTGATGAGCGCTGGGAAAATATTTAGCTCAATGGGAATCATCGAGGTTTCCCAAGGCCCGATCTCTCTCTGCTGTGTCCCTTCTCTATAGTCAACCCTCACGGGGATAGTCACAGTAATGGGGCCGCTGTCTTCGAGCACGGGGGGGGGGGCCCCGCGGCCGGGCCCCTCCCTTTCCCTTTTCCCGACTTCCCTTTGGATCGGCAGAACCTGGCTATGTGACCTGGCTTTCCACAGGAATAACAGGTCGGAACTGAAGTGGAGGGGGGCCGCTGCCTGCACTGTGCTTTGAGGTGCCCTGGCTTTCCGCACCCAAAACAGGTGGGTCTCACCTGCATACCGTGAAGGGCGGTCAGGAGGCTATCCTCCCGGTTCTCCATGGCAGTCACTAAGGCTTGAATTGAATCCTCGCTGGGCATGTCCAGCAATTTGTCAACAATTTCTTCTAATGAAGCGTCGGGGGGAAGGCTGCTAATGGCTGCGATCCCTTTGGGGCGAAGACCCTCTTTAATCAATTGTCTCATAAGTAGATCAGATCCCGGGGTGTCTCCCATTATACGAGTCACTGTCTCTTTAACCTCGTTCACAAATGAGAGGGGTGTCTGATCTGCTCTCTGCTTCAGCCCAACCAACTTCTGTGTGGCTCTCCCCCCTTTCATGGCTCCAATCTTATCCCAAGCTGCAACATGTGTTTCTTTAACAGTCTCTAGCTCAAACTGGCCATACTGGGCCTGAACAGCAGGGTCAGTATAGGCTCCAGTTCCACACAGGAGGTCAATGGCTAAATCCAGGGGAGTATAACCCCGGGATTTTGCCAGCTTAGAGGCCTCTCTGCGGGCCTGAGCCTTAAAAGCTAAATATAAGGAGGCATCTAGGCACGCGGCTGCAATTTCGTCAAAGTCAGCAGGGGTCCAAGGGTGCGTAGCAAAGAGGTTTTGCATCAGTCTTTTTACATAAGGGGAGCTTGGGCCGTATTTAGTCACGGCCTCCTTAAGTTCCTTAAGCATCTTAAAAGGGACAGGGCGGTAGTCTCGGGCTCCGGTAAGGGGGTCCGTAAATACCGGGTAGAGGCCCCAGTCATCCCAGTCCACCTCCTCCCCTTTCTCTATTGCTATGGAGGCACTCGCGGCAAGTAGGCCGGATGGGCGGAGCCCTTGAGGGGATCTCTGAAGGGCGGACAAGGAACACGGGGGATTTTTTGCCTCTGTTTCCTGGCTGGGCCGCCAAGCCTGGGGTGCGGCAGCTGTCCAATCAGCGCGGACTTCTCCCTCCTCGTCAGCAGCCTCCCGGTCCCACCTACTCACGCTCCTCTTCCTGCCACCCCTGAGGGCTGTTTGCACCCCTCCCTTCCCGCGCTCGGAAACTTCCGGCCCTGAATCTCTAAGTGTGCCACATTCATCGCCCTCCCCCTTTTCATTCTGTCTCGGTAAGGAGGGGCATGCGGCATTTTCTTCTCCCTGGGGGCCCCTTGTTCCCCCATTGTTTCTTCTAAGTTCCTCCCATGGATACAGGGGAGGGGATGGCCTTCCCTCTTCCTCTGAGCTCTCTGAATCCGATCCCGCCAACGAGCTACCCACCTGAGTGCTGATTGTTCGTGCCAAAGTCACCTTCTGGGGATGCAGGGCTGCATCCACTATCTTATACACTGTAAAATCCTTGGGGGTCAGTTTTCCCGGGCAGGTGTCATTATAGGAGGCCATCTGCTGCCCTACCACCTTCCATTTATCTGGTTGGATCCCACTATGTTGCACCCAAGGGCAGATGTTCCAGATATTCTCAACAAAAGCACGGCACGTCTTGATAGGTAATTTACGGCCATGCTTAGCGCAGAGTTTATAAAGCTGCCCTGCAACGACCTCTTTTTCCTCCGGCTCAAAGGCGGGAATACTATTCCGGCCCCCCATGCTGTCTACTAGCCGAGGCTGCAATCCTAACAGGTGGCAGAACTGGAAAGTTCCCGTTCGGCAAAAGAGAAGGAGGCAGCAGGGCACAATCAGACAGGCCAGCACGGCAAGGAGCGTGATTAGAGCAGAAGGAGAAAGGGAGGGGAAAGAAAGCATAGTCAACACAATAGGGATATGTCCTTCAGGCAATATCTGAGAGTAAACGCCCTCTCCTTCCTCCCGGTCAGAAACGACCGAGGCTGTCTGGAGAATCCGACCAGCGGATTCAGACGTTCCCTAGCAAAATCAGGTCCCTGTTCCGGGCGCCACTTGCCGGGTTTTTATTTACAACGCCGGCTTCTTTATGCTAGTCCGTCCTCTTACTCACCAGTCCAACGCGTGATGAGTCTTCGGGGTACCTCCGGCCCCCACTCTTTGATGGGGGAAGAACCAGACAGAGCGCCTGAGGTGGGTAATCAGTCTTTATTCTTCTGTGATCACATTCCCGCTCCCCCCCACCTCTCAGCAGACCCTTTTATCCCCTCTGTCCTCCCTCCCATGAACTCTTACCCAATGAGGGGCCGAGTTCTGTAACATTCCCTTATAAGGTGATTATGTTTCCCCCTCTAAGCGACCGCCAAGCCTCTTCCCCCCGCCCCCAACAAGATACAATAAAGAATTTTAAATACTTAGAGGACTTCCATGTTGAACATAGTGCCTATCACTTAGTAAGTACTTGGATTAGAAGAGAAATTAAACCTATTTGGGTGTGTGTGTGTGTGTGTGTGTGTGTGTGTGTGTGTGTGTGTGTGTGTGTGTCTGGTTTTAGAGACTTGAACTAAGTCTAAAAGGAAAAGGTGTAATGGGAAGCTGAAATGCATTTGAGTCAGAGTTAGGTGGTTCAGACTCATCTTCCTGAGTTCAAATGTGGTCCCAGACATTTTTCAGCTGTGTATCCTCTGCTAATCACTCAACTTCAGTTTCTTCATCTGTAAAATGCACTGGAAAAAGAAATGGAAAATCATTTAAGAATCTTTGCAAAAAAATCCTAAATACAGTTATCATGAGTCAAACAGCTGAAAAATAACAACAACCAACTCTGAATTATTGTTCCTCAATGACAAAGTAACAAGCATTAACTGGATATAGATGTGGAGTAGAATGATTTGTTAGTCAAAAGGTTTCAGATGATGAACTGAAAATCTGATACTTTGTATTGCCCTGGGGAAAGTATATACTCTTTCAAAATTTACCTTTCTTCATCTATAAAAACCTTGGCTAACTCTACAAAAATATATACATAATTATTATATTACTCAGTCCACAGGTTGCCTGAGAGGAAGTGACTTTGTAAATCTTTAAAGTGTTATATAAATTTGAACTTTCCTCATTGTGAACCATTAACTTTGTAACAATTTGAGCTACTCCAAAAGAAAAACTTCATTATAAAATGATTCTTCAGTTGAAGTGTTTTAGCGGAGACTGTCATCACCTGTCATGTAGGGTGGGGTCTAGAACAGATGTCCACTTAAGGCCCCATTGAAAATTCCTTGATTCTGTTATGTTTAAAAGAAACAGGGAGAAGATCAATTGTTCTATCAATTTGATGATTTTCACATCTGCCCATCTGAATTACTTTTTCAATGACAACATTTCCTGACTGAATTAAATTTGTAATTAACTTGAGTAACCTCACAGAACTGCTTCTTCACACAGTGTTTCTGCAGTTTTCCCCCAAGAGTGATGCCAAATTCTTTTTTTCTCTCATTTATTCTATACTCATAAAATAATTTAAAACCAAATATTTTTTGTTTATGCATATTTTATTTTTATTAGAGGAAAAGTATTTCATAAATTAAATATTGTTCCAAAAGAATAAAGACTTTTTTTCTGAAAATGATGACTGAATTCAATTACTATTTTTGGTAAAAGAATATTTATTGGCATCATAAAGTGGAAAGTCTTTCCTCACATGGAAATGTTTTAAAAGGTATAAAACACAGGCCCCTGAAAAATTCCTACTACAGAAAGTACAATTTTATATTACCATGATAGGTCTTATACACTGGCAATAGGAAAAGTAATAGCTAAACTTGGCACTTACTGAGAACTCCATCTTTCACATTTCAAAGCCAGATTTTTTTTATGAATGCTTTCCTTTTCCTGCTTTGTTAATTGTATCCCATCTCATAATATTCCAAACAATGTGGTCAAAGCAAGAAAGCCAAACTCCAAATTCTGAGCAATCCTGATTAAAAATTGTAAAATCACCCCGCACATATGGTGAATAGTTATTAAAGACAAGTCTAAAAAAAGCAAAAGTTATTGTACCTGTGAGACAGATTACTTATTCTAAAGGAGGATTGGTAGAGAATGGAGAAAATTGACACACATCATTCTTCCTGACTCTGTAAACTTAGAGTTTCCCATGTGATTCATCACCTTTATGTACATATATGTATGGATATATATATATGTGTATACTATTCACACACATTGTGAACATTCATACATATATTCATATACATATGTGCACATATATATATGTATATATATACATCATTACTACCTGTGTCATGATGCCATTCAACCTCTTAGATCTCAGTTTCCTTATCTATAAAATTGTTAAGTTAGATTAGATAATATGTGAGTTTCCTTTTAGCTTTATAACTATGTTAATTTTGTTCTGTTCCCTTCTGTAAATTAACTTAAAGTGCTTGCTGTGCTTTTTTGTTTGTTTGTTTTGGGGAGGGGTTCAAGTCACTACATGGCTAATTTCTATATATCTATGCATCTAATTAAAAATCAATTGAGGGGAAAGTATACTTGTTAAAACATAGTACAGCAAAGTGAATACATATGATGGTCATTTCCAAAAAATATATGTCTCTTTCTGCATCTTGAATCTATCACCTCTCATTTATGTGATATATAGGTCCTTAGGAGGCATAGTCAGTCATTGCATTGATTGGAGTTCTTAAATCTTTCAAATTCATTTTTCTTTATAAGATTTTTGTATAATTTATTCTTTTCATTTTAATTTAATTCTATGTTATTCTGTACTATCATCTTCTTTCTTATTATGTACAAAGTAATTAATATATCAAAGCATGTTATGTTACTCATTTGCTCATTTAGGTGTTTATTTTTTAGTAGCTAGGTCTTCCTATTTTTCCTAAATTGGAAGTAGAGTAGCCACTCATTGACCTGATTTTACTATTCTATACACAAACTTTGATCTATTCCATTTCTCATCTGGGTTGATTTTCCCCTTAGCAACCTGGTGTCCACCAGAGCCCAGGAAATTGCTATATATTAAGTTTCATCATCAAATGCTATTAACTTTGCAGTAATTCAGAACTACTGAAGTTAAACCAACCAGCCTCCTCAATAGCAGGAAGACTTGAATTACTATATATATGGCTTATATTGTGTTTTTAATCCACATTCGCCAAATTTACTGTGGACACTATGCAAAATTATCTAAAAAATGATCAGGATCAAATAACCTGTAGTTTAATAGAGACAAAGGAAATGATAAAAACATAAATTAATTTCAGAAAGCTCAGATGTGCCTAGAAAATAGCTCTTATGACAATAATCTGAAAATTTTAGTGAATTAAAAGTAAATTTGTCCACAAAAGATAACATGGTAACCCCAAAATCTATAGGTTGCATTATGAAAAATCTAAGTGTCAGAATAAGGAAAATTGTCATTTTGCTATCTACTATTACAGCTAGACCTTAGCTAAAGTGTTTTTATTACTCTCTGTTTAGAAACAGAAATATTGGAGTTTATTCAAGTGAATGAATTCAAAGCAGCAATGGGATTTCAGAACATTTAATATATATGTCACTTAGCTTTCTGGACCTGAGTTTCCAAATAAGTGAGAAGAAGGGCTTCAGATTGTATGGGACCCCTGAGGTCCCTTCCAGTTCTAGTTATAATGCAAAAATTTAAGCATATATAGAGTGTAGGTGAGAGGTTATTGGGGACACTGTAGAGTTTATTTTCAAGAATTCAAAGGAATTACATGTTAAAAGGGGATTAGGCTTATTCTCTTCTGCTTCAGGCATCCAGATTCTCAGAGCAATTGGTGGATTTAATTTTCCTTTCAGGGAGAAAACTTTTTCTAATTCTTCAAGGCTGTCAAAAGGAGCAATGAACAATATCAGGAAACCATGGCTGCTGTTTTATTGACAGAATCTAAGCATAGGCTGACCAACTACTTCTTAGGGATATTGTTTGAGTTCAGATAAATTCTGAATTTCTTAGAATTTTCACATTGTAAATGAAAGACAAAGAAATACTTCTGCATTTAAGTTATTCCAGAAATCTAGGGCATTAACTGATTATATATGGTAGGAATTATCACATTTTTATGAAGTTTGAAAGCAGTTCTTAACACCCTTGTGAATCTATAAGTAGATTTCAGCAGATTTATTAACTCTAAAGAGAAAAAAAAATAAGAACCTTTTACTTTTCAGTAACCTCTAGCTTAAACTTGGAATTTTCTTTAATTATTTAAAAACACTCTGAGAAGGGTTCTATAACATTCACTATACTCACAAAAGAGACTATGATATACACACACCCATTCACACACACACACACACACACACACACACACACACACACATAAAAACACAAACACTAAATACCCCTACTTTAAAAGGACTGAGAGGCCATTCTTGAGTCAATCATTGGTTTGATTTCCTTGCTACCTGTGCAATAAAAGTCAATCTATGCAGAATTAGTGTTAGAAGTTTTAATGGTTTAGCCATTGTCCTGTAAGAATAATGGTTGCCATGATGAATGTGGAGATAGAGGAGAGATTTTCTATGAATTGTATCCTTTTTATATATATTAAATAAAATTGTTATTGCATTTGTAAGGTCTGAATTTTTCATAGCATTGTAATCCCAAACCAATGGACTAGTTTGAGTTACATCTAATCCAGAACACCATTCAGTCTCTCAATCTTCTATATAGTTCACCAAAAATCTTATGAAATATTCATTAGCTTTAACAATTATTCATCAGTAATCTTATCTGCACTAACTTTACTACAATTTTTTTTGTTTTCTGACCCAGTTTCAGGAGCTCATCTTTGGTGAGTACTACCAACTTTATTCCTTTATTGCTATTATTATTGTTATTCCTTTAATTAATGAGGTTCCATTATTATAAAATCTATAATTGCAAGTTGTTTTCTGTGATAAACAATGAAACATCACTTTCCATTTATTTTACTTTAGAGATTACATGTAAAATTCTAAGCTATAAATCCTTAAAGAGACATTCATCTAATCTCAGTACTTCATCAGGGAAACTAAGTTAATTTCCCCATGTTTCCTTTCATCCTCCCCAGGAGGAAGTCACTTCCAATAAAAGATTATTTTATACTCCAGAGTTCAGTCAGTTTCTGAACCAATGCCATATAAAGAAGAAGTAAAATAATTACAAGAGTTTTCTTAGACAGAATCAGCTATCCTTTCTGGCTCTGTCTAGGATTTTAAAAAAAAATGTTATTTTTTTCTCTTCCTCCAGGTTTTCTAGCACAGGTAATGTGAATTGGGAAACATGAAATTATTATTGAAAATAAATATTCTAAAATATTATTTGCAGGAAAACTCAGTTGAAAGCCAGAGTAGATAACCGGGTTAAAGTCTCTGAAGGACAAGGCAATTTGCAAAAGAGTTAGGGCCCCCTAAATGCTGAGTTTTTTCCTTTACTTGGCTAAGTTAAATTGGGGCTACTCAGACAGGAAGGTCTGGTTGAATACCTTGAGGATTCTAATGGAGACAGCCATGGTCTAAGGAGTTTGCCAGTTTGTTCTTTGGTTCTGCAAATCTTTTCTTGTATATTTTCTATCTGGAATAAATGTGAGGGAAACTTTTCATGCTTAGAATTTGAGAAACTTGCTCCCTGGAAAATATATTAAAATGAGCAAAGCAGTTGTAGTCAGAGGACAAGGATTCAAAACCTGGATTTAATATTCATTATCTACATGCTCTTGGACAAGTCATCTAAGTTCTCTGGGTCTCAATATCTTCACCTGCAAAAGGAAAAGGTCATAGTTCTACAGATAAAATATTCCTGACTCAGGTTGCCTGAAAATCTATTATATTCAAATATAATAGAACATTCAAGCTGAGTTATTATATATATATATGTATATATACATATATATATATATATAATAAAGCAGTTATTTTATTTAAGCAAACAGCCAAAAATTCATCGTGCAGATGAGTGAGCACTCCAGCATGAACCCACAAATTCTGTGAGATCTCAGAAACCCAAAGGGAACCAATAGGTCAGTTGTCATATCTGCCAATCTGAGGGCCTGTGCCTGACTTCCATATCATCCACCCAGTGATGGGAGGTGCTTCATATTAGTTTTTGTTAGCACTATCCTATTAAAATTAATTCTGCCTCATCACTAGCCTTCAGATATCATATAATCCAGCCCCATAATTTTACAGATGAGGAAACTAAGTCCAAAGAAGATTAAACAACATCTCAAGGTAATTCATGAAGAAAGTGGTGGAATTAAATTCATAGAACAGAACTAGATGACCTTTGATTTCCCTTTCAAATCTAGATTTATGAGTCTAGGCTTCCATAGCTTGTGTTCACCTTTTAAAAATTAATGTCAGGGGACAGAGCCAAGATGGCGGGCAGAAGAAGAGCCTCTCTTGAGAGCTCCCTCTCAAAACTTATAAAATAAGGACTCTAAATAAATTTTCCAGAGACAGAAGGCACAGAGGGATCCAGTGAGGCAATTCTCCAGCCCAAGGTAACCTGGAAAATAGCAGAAAGGCTCAGCTCCATGGGCTTAAAGAAGTGGCCTGCCAGGGTGAAGGAACTTCAGCCTTCAGGTTGCAGTGCCAAGGTACCTGGAAGCTGCAGCTCAGGGTAGCAGGGGCAGTTTCCTGACCTATACCCCAGGAAGCACTGGGCACAACTTGGAAGATCAGCTGCAGGGGGCAGCCTTCTCCCAGAGGGAGCACATGAAGCCCAGCCCTCAGGGCACTTAGTGAGCAGCTTGGCCACTACAGCGCAGATCCAGGAACTGGAAGCAGGCTGAACCCCCAGGCAACTGAGCCTTGAGTATTCATCTTAAAAAAGGGGGGGAGAGTAGAGAGAATTTCTGATATTTGTCCTCTGTCCCTGGAACAGGACTCTGGGGCTCTGACCACATTCAGATCCTGATTACAGTCTAGGACCCCCCCCCCCCACCTCAGCCCCATGGCAAAGTCGTGCACTTGTGTTCATTCACAGACCAGGAGGGAAGATGGAGCCTCACATATGGAGATCATTGTGGGTGTGTGTGTGTGTCCCAATAATACTCAAAATCTCAGGAAGCACCCCAAGACCAGGCACAGGCTGGGGAAATGAGTAAAAACAGGGACACCATTGAGAAATAAATTGTCTATGATACTAAGAAGGATCATAATACTCAAGCTGAAGATGAGGAATTCCAAGTTCCTGCATCTAAAGACTGCAAGAAAAATGGAAATCAGATTCAAGCTATGACAGAGCTCAAAAAAAGATTTTGAAAATCAAGTGAGGGAGATAGAAGAAAAATTGGGAAAAGAAATGAGAGATGCAGGAAAAACATGAAAAAGAAGTCAGCAGCTTAGTCAAGGAGATCCAAAAAATGCTGAAGAAAATAGCATGTTAAAAACCAGCATAGGTCAAATGGATAAAACAGTTCAAAAAGTTATAGAGGAGAAGAATGCTTTAAAAAGCAGAACTGCCCAGATGAAAAAAGAGATAAGAAAGCTCTCTGAGGAAAGCGAATCCTTTAGATGTAGAATGGAGCTGAGGGAAGCTGCTGAATTTATGAGAAGTCAAAACACAATACTTCAAAACCAAAAGAATGAAAAATTAGGAGAAAATGTGAAACATCTCAATGAAAAAATAACTGATCTGGAAAAAAGATTCAGGAAAGATAATTTAAAAATTATTGGGATACCTGAAAGTCATGATCAGGAAAAGATCCTTAACATCATTTTTAAAGAATTCCTACAGGAAAATTGCCCAGATATCCTAGAAGTAGAGGGCAAAAATAGAAGTTAAGAGAATCCACCAATCTCACCCAGAAAGAGATCCCCCCGCAAAAAAACCCCCAAGAATATTATAGCAAAGTTCCAGAACTCCCAAGTCAAAGAGAAAATATTACAAGCAGCAAGAAGGACACAATTCAAATATTGTGGAGCTGCAGTCAGGATCACACAAGACTTAGCAACAACTATATTAAAGAGTTGTAGAGTTTGGAATATAATATTCTGGAAGACAAAAGAGCTCGGAATGCAACCAAGAATCACCTACACAGCAAAACTGAATCCATCCCATCTTCCAGGGAAAAAGATGAACTTTCAATGAATCAGGGGAATTTCAAATGTTCCTGTTAAAATGGCCAAAGCTGAACAGAAAGTTTGATTTTCAAATACAGGACTCAGGTGAAACATAGAGAGTGGAGGAAAAGGGTAAAATATGAGGGACTTGATGATGAACTACATGTATTCCTGCATAGAAAAAATGATACTGATAATACTCATAAGAAACTTCTCATTTAATAGAGCAGGTGAAAGGAGCTTTTATAGATGAAACATAGGAGACAGCTGAATTTGAAGATATAATATATTGTAAAAATGGAGTCAATGGCTAAAAGGGAAATGTAATAGGAGTAGAGAGAGGAGAGGTGGAATAGGCTAAGATATTTCATATAATAAGATTTTTTCATTACAATGAGCTATTGCAATGATATGGAAAGGGAGAAGGCGAGGGGGGGATGAGGGAAACTTCTCTCTCATCAGAGGTAGCTTGGAGAGGAAACAGCATATATACTCAATGTGGTATAGACATCTAGAGTAAAAAGGCAAGAAGGGGAAAAGGGGAAGGGAGGAGATGTGAGTTATGGAGGAGAGGGTGGACCATGGGGGAGAGTGGTCAGATATAACACATTCACTTTTTCACTTCTTGCAAGGGGCTGGGATTGGATGGGCTGTCCGGGACCACAGGGCCAGGTGGTTGCTGGGCCTAAGGGGTTGTATGTGGGCTCAGGACCTCTTGGCCCCAGGGCCAGTGATCAGTCTGCTGCGCCACTCAGCTACCCACAGCACATTTAAGAAGAGGGACAGAGTAAAAGGAGAGAGAAAATATAGTGTATGGTAGTGGGGAAGTACAAATGGAGGGAATTGTGATCAGCAATGGCAACAGTGGAAAAATATGGAAGTAGCTTTTGTGATGGACTTATCCTAAAGAATGTGATCCACCCACAACAGAGCTGGTGGTGTTGAAACACAGACTGAAGCACATTTATTATTATTATTATTATTATTATTATTATTATTATTATTATTATTATCATCATTTTGGGGGGGTGCAGGGCAAATGGGGTTGGGCCACACAGCTGGGTGATTGTTGGGTGTCTGAGGCCAGATTTGAACCTGGGTGTTCCTGGCTCCAGGGCCAGTGCTCTGTACACTGTGCTACCTGGCCACCCCTATTATCATCATCATCATCAGTAGTAGCAGTAGTATTAGTATCATTTTATATTATTTTGGGGGGATTTTTTGTTTTTTTCAGGGCAATGGAATTGGGGTGGCTTGTCCAGGGTCACACAGCTGGGTGATTATTGGGGTATCTGGGGCTGTATTTGGGCTCGGGTGCTCCTGATTCCAGGACCTGTGCTCTGTCCACTGTGCCACCTAGCTGCCCCTATTATTATTATTATTATTAATTTTTTAAATTTAAATTTTAATTCTTTCCTCTTTACTTTATTGCTCATGAGGGTCTATATTTGGGGGGAAGGGGTATTATGTTTACTCTTAAACAAGAATATTTTAATAATGTATTAAAAAACTAATCTTTTATGAAAAAATAAAATTTAAAAAATGTCAGTGTCTTAAACAATGTTTTGACTTCTTGAGAATCGTCTTTTTAAAAACTTCAAAAATCTGCTTGCTTCCAAAATTGGTTTTTTTATCCTTATGTTGTACATCCCTAATGTTTAGTAAAAGGACTAAGGACTCCAGATCTCTAATTATCATAACAATGCACATTGGTTCCCTTAGCTCCTTCCCATAAAATAATTCAGTGGAAAGCACATGTCTAGAGGAAGCTAAATTTAGATCAGTACACTGTTGGGAAATATGCAAAATTTAATAAAAGGTCATAAAAAATGATGCTTCCTGAGAAGAGTATTGGATCATTTCATCTAGGCCATAGGATGGTCTAGATGGTTTCTCTTTATAGCATAATGTTTCACCCATCTATTCTATGTTGAGCAAAAAATGATTCTCCAACTTGAAATAACTTTAATTTCACTTTACAGCTAAGTACAAATCATCCAAGAATAAAGAGAACATTAAACATGTCAAATGAGGGAAGAAGAGCTACTTAATGACTTATTTACCTTCATGTTTCTTTCAAATCTTGAGCTTCCATATCTAATTTTCTATTTTGCTCTGGTCTTTTCATCAAGAATAGTTAGAAATCCTCTATTTGATTAATGAGCCATTTTCTTGGAAAAATTATTCTAATAGTTTCCTAAGTGAGTAACTATTGGTTATATACTTAAAATTTATGCTTTTAGTAGTACTATATTCCAAGGATTTCTTCTCATTCAAGTAATTACTGCTAAATCTTTGAGATGCTACATGTCTCTCCTCAATACCTGAACTCTTCTTCTCTGCCTGTGGGAAGTATTTTTCCTTTTCCTTTTTACTGAAAGTTCTAGATTTTGGTAATTATTTTTCTGGGAGCTTGATTTTGGTCTTTTTGTTAAGCGATTGACTGATAGGTAATTTCTGATTTCATTGAATTCAAGACATTCACTGAGTCTTCTTAAATTTTTTTTCTTTTTAATATGATGTCCAGATTCTATTTATTTTGGGATTTTCAGGTAGTCCTGCTTGATCTGTTTCCCAAGTCAACTGTTTTTCATTTGAGATACTTCACCTTTTTTCTTTTTTCAGTCTTTTGATATTGTTTACATATTACTTGACTCATGACATCATTAACTTAGTTGCATGATCCTCTGTAATTTTCAAGGATTCTCTAACTTAGATAAGTCTAGCATTATCTGTACTAAACTGTTAAATATTCTTCCAAGTTTTCCCTTCAAAACACTCATTTCTTTTCCAATTCTCTTTTGAAGGCACAAGCCAAACTCCCTTTCTAACAGCTAAAGCACATGCACAGAGACTGGACATAGAGTGTCTAGGGTGAGGAACAGCTAAAGATTCAATATGACTGCCCACAGATTGTTTTATTTTATAAGAACAATGGAAGGGTAGGAAGGGAAAAATTAAAGAATTTTAAAAGTCAGAAATTTTTATTTAATTTTAACATTAATAGCTAGGTACTGATGTTTACTGGGGGGGTTACATAAATGTTCACATTTGTTCTTGAGGAAAACTAGTTTTGCTGTAAATGGATTAGAGAGGAGCAGGGCCAAAATAGTGGAGAGATGCCAGGAACTTCCTTGAGTTCACTTCAATAACCTTCAGAAATGAAGTCCCCATTGCTTTGCAAAATCCCCCCCCCCCCCCCAGTAAAAAGATATCTTGAGAAAGGGCTTCAGGAAAGGTGTAGAGGGAGTGTGACCCAGTGCAGATGAGGGCAGGGAAGGCAATGAGAGGCTTTCTGCTCCAGGGAAGATCATCAAAAGAGGTTGCTAGGTCTCAAATCAGCAGGCCAGTGACAAAGCAAGTCAACTGAGAGGCCTCCAGGCCCAGTATAGAAAGCAAAATGAAAGCCCCAGAACCCCAGTGTAGAGGCCATGATTGGGCCAGACAACCCCAGCACAGTGGGGACACCTCAAACATCTGAGGTCCCTGATCATGGAAAGTTAATGTACAGGCATCTGACTTGTAGCCCAAGAAGATTGAGTGACCCCAGCCCCCCCCACCCCCCATGATTCAGGAGAAGAATTTAATTTAAAAATGATGAACTAGACTACCAAAACAGCACCTCAGAAGATGAAATTGGAAAAAGGTTATAGGTAAAACCCCAGAGAGGAATAAAATCCTCTTGTAAGAGGAAAAACTCAAACAAAGATTTTAAAGATCAAATAGAAAAATTAGGAAAGAAATAAGAGAAATGCAAGAGAGTCAACAGGAATCACTAGGTGGTGCAGTGGATAGAGCACCAGCCCTGGAGTCAGGAGTACCTGAGCTCAAATCTGGCCTCAGACACTTAATAATTACCTAGCTGTGTGGCCTTGGGCAAGCCACTTAACCCCATTGCCTTGCAAAAAACCCTAAAAAAAAAGTCAACAGCTTGAAAAAGAAAACACAAAAATTGACTGAAAAAACTTTTAAAACACTACTGGGCAAATAGATAAAGAAAACAACTTTCAAAAAATAGAATTGGCCAAATAGAAAAGGAAATGCAAAAGAAAATGGACTAGAGAGTAGAATCATCTGAAAGTCTCTAATTAAGAGACTATTACAATAGACAAATGATGATGAGAGACTTAATTAACGTGATCATATAAACATGTCAGAAGATAGAGATGAGAAATGTAGTTGAAATAGAAATAACACTTGGCATCTAAACTTGGCAAAAGAGAGCAAGAAGTTAAGCAAAACAATAACAGAAAAAATATTTATACAGGTTTGCAAAATACTTCACAAAAGGGCAGCTAGGTGGTACAGTGGATAAAGCACCGGCCCTGGAGTCAGGAGTACCTGGGTTCAAATCTGGTCTCAGACATTTAATAATTACCTAGCTGTGTGGCCTTGGACAAACCACTTAACCCCATTGCCTTGCAAAAACCTAAAAAAAATGCTTCACAAACATCATCTCATTTTATCCATACAACTACTCTGGAAGATATAAAAAATTATTACTCCTATTGTACAGATGAGGAAACTAAGGAAAATAGATGCTAAATGATTTGTTCAGTGACAACCAGTTATTAAGTGTCTGAATATATATGTATATATATATGTGCATATATATATATACATATATATATATATATATATATATATATATATATATATGTAAACTCAAATTTCTCTGATTGGGAATTGATTCCCTTCAGAATCTGTGCACTAAATCATCCAGATGACAACAAATTTATGAAATAATAATTTGTAGGGTGATGGTTCCTTTGAAAGTAAAGGTGAAGTTTGGAAGAGAAGTTGTCTTTAAAGTCATACTTTTATGACCTCTATTAGCCCAGGCTTATATTGGAATAGTTAGAGATCATAATGTCCCAGATGATTTGTTTCTTAGCTTCGGTTTTGCCCTGTGTTGAATCCTGACTCAGACTCAGGAATGCAGATTTTGAAAAGAAAATAGAAATTTATTAAAGGAAGTTAGAGCATATTAAGAAAGTAATAGCAAAGTTAAAGAGTTTAAAGAGAAGATCACATGGATTGCTGATTGAATTGGCCAGGCCAGCTGGCCAGGTTCAAAAGGAGATTGGAAGGTAAAAGTGCCCAGCCCTTCCCTCCTTCTCCTTAAATTCTCTCCCAGAGTCCATGGGAGGGAGTGGTGATCTGGGAATGACCCAAGTCCCTCATTGGAGATTTTGCCTTTTGGAGAGGGGTCTCTTTTGGGTGGTCTTCCAGGGCCTGTGTTCCCTGGCTGCCCCACCAAAATAGAATGCAACCCAAATCAGTTGAAGATCAAGCCCTCAGGTGTGGCCTAAATTAGATGATAAAGGAAGGGAGATTACCTTTACAATGCAAACAAAAGATTTACAAAGTTTGTCTCCAACTGATCTCATTACTCCTGGGACCAGGTTTCTCAGCATCAATAAAAGTGACTAGAGATATAAAAATCTCAGTCACTGGCATAGTAATAATAATTGTACACTTAGAACTAATTTAGTCACTGAGTGAAAAAGGATTGAGGGAAAAAGGGAGGTTTTTGTCAAGTTACTTCAAATGAAATAACACAGCAATTGAAAAGGAGCATATATATGGGAGGAGATTTAGGTGAGAGCAATCTTAAGAAAACCCAGAAAGACAAACATGCTGATGAGGACAACTGGATCAAATGCCTAGGTCAAAAAGAATGAATATTTTAAAGTAAATTTAATTGTCACTTTTTTGTTCTGTGATATTTCTGGTTCTTTTTTTATTTCTTTCAAACTTTCAACATTTTCTTTTTTGTACTTCTTTTTGAGAACATGATTTACTTTTCAAATTTTATTTGCATATTAATTATGGTCTTTTTTCTGTTGTGTTATTGTATATTTTCAAGGATTTCTTTGAACTATTTTGATTACATACCAAAATTTTAGTATATATATATATATATATATATATATATAAGCTCAATATCATTCTCTTTCACATAATAATTCGCATATTCGCATATTTTTTTATCATTCAGTTTTCAGGAGTAGTGTTATTATCTTAATGTTGTTCTTACTTTTCAAAAAGGACCAATGACTTCAGATATGAAAACTTGACTTGCTGAAGAATTGTATTTATATGAGACAGAGCTATCCAAAGTCTTCAGCCTCACTCTCACTCTCCTTCAACAAAACTCCCAATAGATAGAAATTTAAATTAACTCTAAGGCTTTTCTCTTTTGCCCCTGGCTAGAAAGTTTATTTTTGCAGCAAAAATGTGACTGATTAAATTTCATGTTCAACTACAGTGAAAGAGAGGAGGGGTCCAAGAGGAGAAGAAGGCACTTTTGTCAAGAGTTCTATCAACACATTACTCTACCCCCACCCCCCTAGGAAGGAAAGGTGAAGATTTGCTTTCCCAGGGACACTTGCTGATTATGGTCTTGAACTCCACAAGTTTTCTCTTTCTTCCTCTCCTCCATGTCCAACTTCTTTCTCTAGTTATACTTTTGTTACTTAACCTCCAAATGATTAAATGGTTAGTTCAAAATTTCCCATTCTTTCTTTCCTTCCAGATTCTAGCTAATAATTTTATTTTCTGTCTTGTTTCATTCATTTTGTTTTCCTGCTCTGACTTGACCTTAGAAGTAACAAATCATAGAGGATGCAAAATTCAATAGAAATAGTTCTGATGAGGAAATTATTGCAATAGGAAATATTGTAATTGGAAACAAATTTTGTAGTCTTGTTGTACTGTTAAAATCTTATCTTATGGGTACTGATTCTTGTAACCTGTGCCCAGTTAAAACACTTCCTCTTGACTTTTGCTTTTGACCTTGATTCAATGGTAAGTCAAATTAGATGCTAGATTATGCAGGCCTGAAAGTCATTTTAAGCCACTTCCTACAAAAGACCTCTAACTCCCAGAACAGAAACAATCTTTCCACCCCAAAGGGTAAACTCTTCAAAACAGGACTGGGAACATTACCAAAACACTGCTTTTTCCATGGACACTGAGTGGCATTTAAGGAGACTCTGACTAGCGCTGAGGCCTCTTTTTTTCTTTTGATCTTCTGGTTCTTGTCCTTCCTTATTGAAGAAGACCAAAATGACATCACCATGCCTGAGATAACTTACATTGTGTGCAACTATGCTGAACAGACCAATACAAGCTTGGAGTGCTCTACCACAGGTTGTGCACAAATAGTCCATGTGAACACCTGGGGCAGGTGTTCTAAACTTACAGATGTCATGTTTCCTTTGAGCTGCTTTAATTCTGCCTTCCTCGAAGAGTGCAGCCTTCTCACTGATGAGGGCCTGTCATGCTGGGTGATCCTGTGTCAGTATCTCCTGAGCTATACAATCAATTCTAAGGTTCTTCAATGAGACCCTTAGGGTATCTCTGTATCACTTCTTCTGACCCCCTTGTGAGTGCTTGCCCTGTGTGAGTTCTTCATAAAAATAGTGGGGGGGCGGGTTTTGGCAAGCATACATCTGGCATTCTAATAACATGTCCAGCCTAGAGTAGTTGTACTTTCTGTAGTAATGTTGGGATGCTAGGCAGTTTAGTTTGAGAAAGGCCCTCAGTACTGATATCTTCTCCTTCCAGGTGATCTTCAGAATCTTCCCAAGACAATTTACATGGAAGTGATTCAGTTTCCTGACATGGTGCTGGTAGACTGTCCAGGTTTCATAGGTATATAGCAGTGAGGTCAATGCAGCAGCTCTGTAGACCTTCAGTATGGTAATCAGTCTAATACCTCTTCTCTATCTTATTTTCATTCAAATACTGAACTAGATCTTACAATGCAAGTGTCAACCTCACTGTCAATATATACATCTTTGGAAAGGACACTGCCAAGATAAGTGAACTTCTAGTTGATTAGCAGCTGACCTACCTGGTTAATCTGCAATACCTAAAACCCATGTGACCTTTAAAGCTCTCTTAACTTCTCTATTTCTGTCTTTGGGTTGTAATGACTTCTTAATAAATCTCTTTTTTTCTTTTATATGTGCATTCCTGGGTTGATTTGTGAGTTCATTCCAGGAATAATTGAACACTCCCATATCAGTTTTGCATATGGTAGAAATGACCTTATTGTCTACAGCTAAGTAATCTTTGAATGGTGGAATAATCTCTAAGGCATAATTCTCATTATCTTCTCCTTCCTTACTTAATCATCTCTATCAACTTTAAATCCATTGTTCTTTCAAATCCAAACTTGAAATGCATATTTTTATAAAAAAAATTTGCCATTCTTCCTGTCTTCATTCAACCTCTTCATATTTCCAAATGCTCTGAATGTCAAACACTCTGAAAACTATAAAGTGTTTATACAGATGCAAAGGATTGTGATGATTTTTCCAACACATAAGTAATCACATTTCATAAATGTTATATTGACAAGACCATTTCTCTTTTCACAATATTTTTTTGATTTTTTTGCAAGGCAATGGGGCTAAGTGACTTGCCCAAGGTCACACAGCTAAGTAATTATTGAGTGTCTGAGGTCACATTTGAACTCAGGTCTTCCTGACTCCATGGCAGGTGTTCTATCCACTGCACCACCTAGCTTCCCCCCTTCTCATAATTCTTTTAAGATTTTATTTATTTTTATTTTTACAATTTTTCCCTTAATCTTACTTCCCTCCCCCACCCCCCACAGAAGGCAATTTGTCAGTCTTAACATTGTTTCCATGTTATACATTGATCCAAATTGAATGTGATGAGAGAGAAATCATATCCTTAAGGAAGAAACATAAAATATAAGAGATAACAAGATCAGACAATAAGATATCAGGTTTTATGTCTAAATTTAAGGGAATAGTCCTTGGTCTTTGTTCAAACTCCACAGTTCTTTCTCTGGATACAAATGGTATTCTACATTGCAGACAGCCCCAAATTGTCCCTCGTTGTTGCACTGGATGGAATGAGGGGGTCCATAAAAGTTGATTATCACCCCCATGTTGCTGTTAGGGTGTATAGTGTTTTTCTGGTTCTGCTCATGTCACTCAGCATCAGCTCATGAAAATCCCTCCAGGCTTCCCTGAATTTCCATCCCTCCTGGTTTCTAATAGAACAATAGCCTTCTCACAATTCTAAAGAAGTTCAGAGGCATATGTCTAATCAGATAACCAAGGATTATAGTTTTAAATTTTTCTGTCAAGTGTTCTGCTTTGTTTTTTGCTGTTGTTAAGTTATTTCAGTTATGTCCTACTTTTCATGATCCCATTTGGGGTTTTCTTGGCAAAGATACCAGAATGATTTGACATTTCCTTTTCTAAATCATTTTAATGATGAAAAACTTAGGCAAATGGGGTTAAGTGATTTGCCCAGTGACACAAAGTTAGTGTCTGAAGGTAGTTTGAATTCATATTTTCCTGACTTTAGACTTGGTATCACTGCACTACCTAGCTGCTTCGCAAGTGATCTCCCAAGACCTTAATGACCTAAATGACTTTTATAGAATGGCAAGAAAATGTCCTCCCACTCCGATATTTGTTCTGCTTCCTATAGCTATTTTTTTAATAATCGCAATCACACCGTATATTACATACTCAGAGTTTGAAAAGTGTTTTCAGGTTTAAAATTTGATAGCACAAGAATTAATACTACCAGGTAATAAAAAAAAGGTCACCTAAAAATTCAAAGTCTCAGTTTCTTCAAAATTTAACATAGACATCAATACAGAGTTCCAGTAGCCATAGACCTGACAAAGAACTATTGAAATGGGGGTGGCAAAAGGCAATCTTATAGCATTTTGAGAAAATTATTCAGGTTACTGAAGAATATTTGTTAATTAAATCAGAAAAGTAATTGATACTGCTAAAGGTATGATTATCTTGGAAGTTAAGTGAATTTTGAGAGATATCTAAAATATCCAGACTAAATTAAAATCTTTTATTTTGTTTTCTAGATATAATTTGACCCTGTGCTAATGAATCTTGGCATCCATGATACTATTTATTTTTAATTTGGCTAAAACAAATACAGAAGTCTTTCCCTAAGTAAAATATATTAAATAAAATAAACAAACATTTTTAAGTTTTATCCTGCTAAGGCAAGCATTCCTGAAATAATTGGCTGATGCAGTATTATTTCTGATTGTTTTTTAAGACTTTATATAAAACATATCTCATCTCTTCTGTTAATCCTTTAGCTTTGGGGCAGAGAGGTAGGGTGGAGCATGGGCTGACTGACAGACTTCAAAAGTGATTAATCTGGACAAAAATAATTATGATCCTTTAAATATTGAACAGACTCAGTTGACACTTTTTATGAGAAAATGAATGCATTTTTAAGTACCTTCTACCGCCTGTTGATATTAATTTTTACCAATATATTACATATATCTGATGTATTAGAAATTACTATATCATGTGCATTTGAATGAATGATTTAAAATATTGTGGACTTCTAGGGGAATGGAATGGCAGTGGGGTTAAGTGGCTTGCCCAAGGCCACATAGCTAGGTAAAGAAATAGCATTCTCAGAGGACAGTTTGAAAATACCCCCCAAGAAGTGGAAGTGTTTCAAGAATTTTATTGGAATTTGGAGAGCTGAATTGTAGAAGAATTTTGAGTTTTTAGGTAAACTGCTTATTCAGCAGGAGCAGAAAACCAAGAGGAAGCTGCTTGAGAGTGAGGGGTCTGGGGTGATGAGACTACTAATAAAGTATTAAAAGTCAGCACTAGTGGGAATAGAGAATGAAAGGATAAACCAGAAAGTATCCAGATGTGCTAGTTTAGATTGAAGCATCATTTCAGGGAAGCTCTATAATTAAATTGGGTTCTGACCCAACAGTAACCAGGAGAAAATGACTGATTTGGTCTATAAGCAACTTGGGGAGTACAGTAGAACAAATTCCAACAAAAGGCAAGAAGACTGATCTGGGTCATAGACAGAAAAAGACTCTGTTTTCCTAAAGACTAAATTCCTATTAAAGGGAGTTGCCTTGTTCTCAGATTAGAGAGTATGATAAATTCACAATAAAACAGCAATTAAAAGGAGGTGTGTATGAAAACAGGTTCTGAAAGAGACTATTTAGTTTCAAAATTTTACCAACAGAACAGTTAAAATCAAAATGTGTATCTTCAATTGTCCTTAAACTGGATATATTTTGTGTACTGAAATCAGAGCCAGGATTAGGGGTAAGTAAGGTTATCGGATGACTGAGATAAAACATAATTGGTTAGAAGGAAATCCTGAAGGGGAAACTTTAAAATAAGGATTAAAAAAGTAAATATACTTGTTTCTTAACAAATGAGACTTACCCCCTGATATTGTGCTAGGCAGGAGAAGATAAAAACACAAAAAGAAGAAAGCTCCTACCTTCAGAAAGTTCACATTCTGCTGTTTCTACTGGATACAATGTAGTCACAAAAAAGTAAACAAAAAAAAGATATTCAAGTAAATACAAATTTGAACATTAGCATCTTGAGGAGGGAGCATAAAGAAAGGCCTTGTGAATTATTTGATAGCACTTAAGCCTTGAAAGGAGTCAAGAATTCTAAGAGAAGGATAGGATTTTTTTTTAATTTTTGCAGGGCAGTGGGGTTACATGACTTGCCCACAGTCACACAGTAGGTAATTATTAAGTGTCTGAGGCCACATTTGAACTTGGGTCCCCTTGCCTCCAGGACTGGTGCTCTATCCACTGAGGCACCTAGCTGCCCCAAGGGAGAAGCATTGTTAATGCAATTTCAGCATTGTTAATGCAATTTCAGCATTGTTGACCTCTAGTTGGAAGGGACTTCAGTTGCCAATTAGTCCAACTGTCTTGTTTTACAGATGAGAAAACTGAGATCCAGGGAAGTTAAGAGGTTACTTAGGGAATAAGCATCAGAAGTAAGGTTTGAACCCAGGTGAGAGAACAGTTGTGTGTGACAAAGAAATGTGTTCTAGTACACCACAGCCCTGGGGATGGGGGCAGGGGGTCAATTTTCAGACTTTGCCTAGAGTGGACAGCTGCTTTATCTGTTGGAGATTTCTTGACAATACAGTAAAAAACACTTGTGTTTCAGCAGCTTGTAGGCTGTACCTCAATAGATGAGGATAGGTTGGGGCAGCTAGTGGGAGCTTTAAGTTGGGGATGAGGAAGAAGCCTGCTAAGATAACTTTTTTTTTTCTGAGACTGCCCTGGGGACTTCTTATCACTAGCCTATAAAACCTATTCTATTTTTGCAGATGGGAAAAATTACCACTAGTATGGATGAATCAGCCTTTTTCTGATGATTCCTGATATGTGATAAAGCCATTGATTGACTCAAGGGCTTTACTCTGATCAGAAACCATCTTTTTTTTTTTAACCTTAAAAGGCTATGCTGGAAGATGCAATCAGAAAATCATTCAACAGATCTGAATTCCACCCCTGTCCTTGTTTGGCTACAGTTTCCACTGGAGCAAAATTCCTGTTATCTCAATGGATATTAATTCTACTCTTTCAGGAAAGTTTTGGGAATTTTCCACAGCATTTAGTAGAATTCCAATGTTTCCAGTCATCCCTGGATTACCCCTAGAAGTATTTGGTTCAATTCTTCAGCTCTTTTCCTTAGATCAGTCACAGCCCTAGCCTAGGGGCTCTGCAGTTTGTATTCCCAAGAAATTTTAAATGTGGTGCTCCCTTTCTCATTAGCCAGCACCAATTACTGTCAAAAATGGCTAACTGCCCCTTAAAGTCTCTGGAAGCAGCCTGTTGACAGGGAAGCAGCAGGGCTCTTCAACCCCCTTGTGCCTTGTTATTGCCAAAGTCTACCTGGAAAATAATGAGCTGTTAGTATTATCCTTGTTACAGTAGGAATTTGGGGGGAGGGATGGAATAAGTTTAGAGGGACTCAGGTAATAATTTTGGGATGATGTAAAAATCCTTTTTCCTAATTTTTTCTTTCTGGAGGGGTTGGTAGTAGAAGAGTAGAGTCAAAGTAGTTGGTGATGGGGAGTATACTTTTTAGGTTCCCTCTTTCATGGTTGTTTCTAATTCTAATTAATTAGCTGGAGGCAACTATAATAATAGCTGATATTTATATAACATTATATGGTTTGTAAAACTTTTTTGTACATTATCTCATTTGTTCCTCATACAAATTTGGAAAGTAGGTATTATTACTATCTCCATTTTTATAGATGAGGAAACTGAAGCTCAGAGAGGATGAATATGTTAAATATTCCTTTATGCTAATAACCGGTCAATCATTCTGTCAATAAGCATTTATGAAGCATCGTGCTTTGCTTAAGCAAGAAATACAAAGCAATAAAGAAAGGTAAAACCAGTCCTGCCCTTTAGGAAGTCATAATCTGATGGGGGGATATTTGTTATTGTTTGGCTATGTCCAACTCTTTGGAATCCCATTTGACATTTTCTTGGAAGAAATATTGGAGTGGTTTGCCATTTCTTCTCCAGCTTATTTTACAAATGAGGAACTGAGGCCAAGAGGGTTTAGTGACTTGCCTAATAAGTATCTGACATCAGATTTGAACTCATGGAAGATGAGTTCTGGAATCAAAGCACAATGCTCTATGTGCCATCTAGCTGCTCCAATGGGGGAGATTAAATGCAAACAAGATGTACAAACAAGTTATATATAGGAAATAATTAACAGAGGGAAGACACTAGAATTAAGAATTGTTCAGAAAAAAGGTAGAATATGGGATTTTAATTAGAAGATGAGGGGGCCAGGAGGCAGAGATGTGGGGAAAGAGGATTCCAGGCATGGGGAACAGCCAGAGAGACTGCCCAGAGCTGAGAGATGGAATATCTTGCCAGTGGAAGAGCAAATTGGATCAAAAAGCATTTAGGGATGTGTAACATATAAGAATCCTAGAAAGGTAGGAGAAGACTAAGTAATGAAGGGTTTTAAGTGCCAAATGAAGGATTTTGTATTTGATCCTAGAGGTGATATGGAGTATATTGAAACCTTTCTTTTAGTTCCAAAAGAAGAAAATTTGCTCCAGAAAGGAAATCATTGCATTGATCAGAGTTCTAGAGTTTTTCAAAGTTGTTTTTCTTTATAATGTTATCCTTGTAGAAATTGTTCTAGCTCTGTTCACCTGACTCAGCATCAGTTTACAGAGATCTCTGTTTCCTCAAAAATTGCCATTGTAAATTATGGTACAATAATATTCTATTGTATTCCTAGTCTAGAATTTGCTTTGCCATTCCCCAATAGAATTCCCTTTATTTCAAATTTTTATCACCTGTGAAAAGAGATGCCATACTTTTTTTGGTAGCAGGCACAGCATCTGCTGATCAATATAGAGTACTTTCCTTCAAGGAAATTCCTGAGACCAATGCAATTACAAGTCTACTGTTTTCTCCACCCTCAGAAAAGATGAGCATTTTGAATTAGATGACCTTAAGATTCCTTGAAGTTCTAAGTTCGATTACTTTTTTTTGTATTTAAAATTGCCCATTTCATCTTTCATGTTCTCCTTTATTCCTTATTTATTTCAGAATTTTCCTTGGTAGAGGGGAGGAGTTTATGCCCAAGCAAGAGATAGAGAACATTATAAATTAAAAAATGGATAATTTTCACTACATTATATTAAAACATTTTTGTTTTACTAATACAACCAGTGCAACCAAGAGTAGAAGGAATGCAGAAAAATAGGAAACAATTTTCACAGCTAGTATTTCTGAAGGATTCATTTCTAAAATATATAGAGAATTTAATCAAATTTATAAGAATACAAGTCATTCTTTAATTGATAAATGTTCAAAAATATGAAAAGATAATTTTTAGGTGAAGAAATTAAAGCTATTATCTCTGGTCATATGAAAAAATGGCCAAATCTTTATTGATTAAAGAAATGCAAATTAAAGCAACTGAGGTATCACCTCACAGTCATAAGATTGTCTAAAATTTGGAAAAAGTCAATGTTGGAAAGGATGTGGGAAAACTGGGATACTAATACATTATTGGTGGAGTTGTAAACTGTTACAACTATTCTGAAGAACAAATTGCCCAAAGGTGCAATAAAATTGTGCATATTCTTTGATCCTGCAATCCCACTACTAGATCTATATCTCAAAGAAATCATAGGAAAAAAAAGAGGAAAAGAGCCACATGTATAAAAATATTTACAGCAGCTCTTTTTTGTAGTGGCAAAGAATTGAAAATTGAGTGGATGCCCATCAATTGGGGAAAGACTGAACAGTTATGGTATATGAATGTGATGGAGTCCTATTGTTCTGTATGAAATTATGAATGGATGGACTTCAGAAAAGCCTGGAAAAACTTGAATGAACTGATGCTGAGTGAAATGAACACTGGAAACATTAACAGAAATATGGTGAGATGATCAACCATGATGTACTCAGCTCCTCACAATATTTTAGTGATAAAGGGCAAACCTGAAAGACCTGTTATGGAAAATGACACCCACATCTGTCTGAATACAGAGTAAAGCATATTATGCTCACTTTTTAAAATTGCTTTTATGTTTTTTCTTTCTTTGTTTGAAAATAAATTTGTTTATTATTTATTTCAACTACACTCAAATATAATTTTCAACATTCAGCTTTCTGTAAGTTTATGACATATATAATTATGTTAAACATATTTCTATATTAATCATATTGTGAAAGTAAAATAAGAATAAAAGGGAGCAAAAAACCTTTGGGCATAGTTTTAAATTGCTCTCCAGAAAGGTTGGATCAGTTCAAAACTTTACCAACAATGCATTAGTGTCCTAGTTTTCCCACATCCCCTCCAACATTGATCATTTTTCTTTTTTTTCATATTGGTCAATCTGATAGGTGTTAGGTGAAACCTCAGAACTATTTTAATTTGCATTTCTATAATAATAATGATTTAAAACATTTTTTCATATGACTATAGATAGCTTTAATTTCTTTATCTGAAAACTACCTGTTCATATTCTTTGATAACTTAATGATCACTTTAGGAATTGGAGAATTTTTTCTTTCTCTTCCATGGTTTTTTACTACTTTGTTCTAATTCTTCTTTCACAACATGACTAATATGAAAATATGTTAAATAGAATTGTACATGTACAACCTATATCAGATTGTTCACTGCCATGGGGAAGGGGGAGGGAAGGGAGAGTGGTAGAAAAATGTGGAACTCAAAAGTTTGCAAAGGATGAATGCTGAAAGATATTTTTGTATGTAATTGGAAAAAATAAAAAAGAAACTAAGAGAAATTCTCCTAGATGATGGATTGGAAGTTGCAACTGGAAGAAGTAAGGTGGTTTAGTAGATAGAGTACTGAACATAATAGTCAGGAAGATCAAAATTCAAATTTTGCTTCAGATACTAGTTGTATGTTCCTATACAACTCACTTAGCTGATATTTATCTCAGTTCCTTCATCTATAAAATGAAGATAATACTAACATCTCCCTCTGAGGGTTATTGTGAGAAAATGCTTTGAAAACCATAAAGTGCAAGAGAAAATGCTTGCTATTATCACTGTAGAATGAGAAATGCAATTTGGGACATGAGCAAAGTATTGATTTGTTTTGCTTGATTGAATATATATATATATATATATATATATATATATATATATATATATATATATTTGCTTTTTGCAAGACAATGGGATTAGGTGACTTGCCCAAGGTCACACAGCTAATAAATATAAAATATCTTAGGTTGCATTTGAACTGAGATCCTCCTGACTCCAAGGTCAGTGCTATGTTCACACACCACCTGATGTTTGTACTTCATTCTCCAAGAAGAAGATGACATTAGAGGAAGCGATGGCATGACAAGCAAGTGAACTAGATTTGAGTGAGGGGGTGCTGTGCTGAGTCACCTGCCTCACTTTCTCATCCAGAGTCATCTAGGTCCAGTGGCCAGATATGAATCAGGATGACTAGAGATGGTCCCTGTTGCGAGGTAATCAGGGTTTAAGTGATTTGCTAAAAGTCACACAACTAGTTAGTGTCAAGTATCTGAGGCTGAATTTGAACTCCTGTCCTCCTGACTCCAAGGCCAGTGCTCTATCTACTGCAACACCTAGCTGCCTCCTGATTATTATTAATAAATACCTTTAAATAAAATACCTTTATTATAAAGGTGTTTATATTATTTATATATTATATATAATTTATATATAATAAGTTAAATAAAATACCTTTATTATAAAGAAGGGCTTCTATTTTGGGGTCTGGGATGTATGATGACTCAATTGGTGATAGAAATTCAAAAAAACATCAATAAGGCCCTGAAAAAACTTACTGAAGCGCAGAATGAGACACAAAAATTTTGTTAGCATCTTGTTAAATTTAACAAATACCTAAATTCTTGTCATGGAAATTTTTGATTTTTCCCTTTTTTTTAAATTTTGGATTCAGGGTCATTCCTCCTGTAAGTTTTGGTTAATTCGAAGTCTGTCTTAATGGGATGTTTCGTGGGATGTAATAATTTATTTAAAGTCTTAAACAATCCTCGGATAAGAAACCAGAAGAATGACAACTGTCTCTGACTCCTTGGCATCATGTACATCTTCCTTTTTAAACAGCACAATGTGAATCTTCTAAATGTAGTTTAAACTATAACTTATAAAGTTTATTTGTTGTAATTTGCCTTTTTTTAGGTGGTATATGAGATTATGACTCTATTAAACTAAGCTTGATTGATATTTATGACTTTGAAGGAAGAATAGTATTACAAATCTATTTTCTCTTCAAATTTTATGGTTTAAGAAGAATGTATAAGATAGTAATAGGTAAATGAATTATTGTTATGTTACTCTGATATAATTTTGCCTGTAAAAATTGCCTTGTCAGAATACTCATAATTGTGAAGCCTGAACCTGGGCTTGAGCATAATAATAAAACATAGGTTTGTACATCCATAATTTCTCATTGTTATCCATCACATGATTCCAGAGAGGAAACATTTTCTCATAAGACTGTCAAAAGTTCACAGTTATTCATACCATTTTTGTTTTTTTGTATATTGAAATATTTGTGTTGGTTCATGGATTATTAAACTCGTAAGTACAAAAAGAAATTCTATGAACTTTCTTGTCTACAGCTTAGAAGAGCTGATGAGGCTGAAGCTCCTGCATGGTCCTATAGACAGGTTACCAAGGTACTACTCAGTATGGTATTTACACAAAAGGTTCTGATTACTCAACTGAATTAAAAAAAAATTGAAGTGGAAAAGAAGGTGGCTTAGTCCTACCAGATCTAAAATTATATTATAAAGCATCGGTCATCAAAACTATCTGGTATTGGCTAAGAAGTAGAGTGGTGGATCAGTGGAATAAACTAGGTGCAATAGCAGGAAATGATTATGGTAGTCTGCTGTTTGATAAACCAGAGTACAGCTTTTGGGTTAAAAACTCTTTCTTCAATAAAAACTGTTGGGGAAAATTGGAAGTTAGCATGGAAGAAACTTGGATTAGACCAACACCTCACACCCTATACCAAGATAAGAGCAAAATGTATATAGGATTTAGACTTTAAAAAACAATATTATAGGCAAACTAGGAGATCAAGGAGTAGTTTACCTGTCAGATCTATGGAAAGGGAAGCAGTTTATGACCAAGGAAGAGATGGAGAACATCATTAAAAACAAGCTAGATAATTTCAATTACAATAAATTAAAAAGCTTTCACTTGGACAAAACCACTGTAACCAAGATCAAAAGAAATGTAGTAAATTGGGAAACAATTTTTACAACTAGTACTTTGAAAGGACTCATTTCTAAAATGTATAGAGAACTGAGTCAATTTTTTTTTTAAAAAGAAGCCATTCCCCAATTGACAAATGGTCAAAGGATATGCAAAGGCAATTTACGGATGAGGAAATCAAAGTGATCCATAGTCCTATAAAACACTCTAAATCACTACTTATTAGAGAGATGCAAATTAAAGCTTCTCTGAGGTACCACCTCACACCTCTCAGACTGGCCAAAATGACCAGAAAGGACAATGATCAATGTTGGAAGGGATGTGGGAGATCTGGGACACTAATACACTGTTGGTGGAGCTGTGAATTCATCCAAACTTTCTGGAGAGTAATTTGGAATTTCACCCAAAGGGCAACAAAAATGTGCATACTCTTTGATCCAGCAATGCCACTACTGGGTATACCCTGAAGAGATCATGAAAAAGGGTAAAAACATCACTTGAACAAAAATATTCACAATGGCCCTTTTTGTGGTGGCAAAGAATTGGGAACTGAGTGAATGTCCATCAATTGGGAAATGGCTGAACAAATTATGGTATATGAACATGTGATGGAACACTATTGTTCTATTAGAAACCAAGAGGGATGGGAATTCAGGGAAGCCTGTAAGGATTTGCACAAACTGATGCTGAGCAAGATGAGCAGAGCCAGAACATTGTACAACATTGTAACAGCAACATGGGGTTGATGATCAATCTTAATGGACTTGCTCATTCCATCAGTACAACAATCAGGGACAATTTGGGGGGTATCTGCAATGGCAAATACCATCTATATCCAGAGAAAAAATTGTGGAGTTTGAATAAAGATCAAAAGACTATTACTTTTTTGTTGTTTTGGTTTTTTTTGTTTTTTTTAGGTTTTTGCAAGGCAATGGGGTTAAGTGGCTTGCCCAAGGCCACACAGCTAGGTAATCATTAAGTGTCTGAGACTGGATTTGAACCCAGGTACTCCTGACTCCAGGACTGGTGCTTTATCCACTACGCCACCTAGCTGCCCCTGACTATTACTAGGGTTTCTGAATACCAGAGACCGAACTGAATGTTCTAGGATCTATGGGGTGTAGTTTCCTTCTTTCCAGTAAGAAACACATTCCAAATGATACCAAATTTCTATAAATATCTAATTTTTATTATAGATATGCTCTTAAGTATGGTAATTAATTAATTTTAGTCACAACTCAGAATTAGTAGCATAAATTTATGAAAGTTTTTGTAATCAAACTTAAAACATATTGAAAATGCATGGTCATATTTCAAAGAAATTCTGAAATGTATGATTTGCATATTATTTTTGTTTATAATAGCACACTGGATTTCAGGATATTAGGAATTAAATGGAGAGTAAAAAAAAGAACATTTTTCCCTTAGCTCCTTCAATAATTCCAAAAATGAAATGAATACAGTGTTGTAACTAATTTTCTATTAGACTCAAAAGCATTCCCCAACATGCTAGGTATTTAATTAGGCTGACAGTTATGACTTGAAAAGCTAAATTACCATGGATTTTTCTAAAAAAAACTTTCTTTTAGTATGTCATCTCAGAGAAAGATTTTTCTCAGTGTCATAGGAACACCTGCTTTTCTCTAGTTGTTTTTCTTTGATTCAGAAAAATTTAAAAATAGTTCAAATGAGGAAGATAATAAAAGGTTGAGAATTTAAATAAATAGTATTGATATTATAAAGAGTTCTAAGAAACTGACAATGAATGTCACATTTTTCAAACTCCTTAGCTTATTTTTAGCATTTTCTCTTCATAATCTGGAGCCACTATCCAGCTATCATTAATTAATTAAACATTTATTATTATTCCAATTTAAGTATTGTGCTAGGCAATAGAGCAAGAAAGATAAAAACAAAACAGTTTCAGCATTCATGAAGTTTGTATTTTATTAGGGATAAGCAACACATGTACAGGGAAGCAAATACAAAATGTAAATAGGAAGCCTGAGTTTCTAGTATTTTCCACCATATACTCTATGGTTCCCCAGCAACATTTCTTTCAGTTCCCTAAACATGCCCTGTGCTTTTCTATCTCTGTCTTTATTCTATTTTCCAGATTAGAATGCCTTTCTCTTTCTCTCTTTTAAAGTCCAAATGAAAGAGTTCTTCTTCCACAAAGCCTTTCAAGTTATTCTCATCTGTAATGATGCCCCCATCAGATTTCATAGAGGATATGTACTTTTAACATGTTATTCTGTATTATAATTATTTATGTAAGAAAATATTTGTAGATTTATTGAAAGATCAGTCCTCCCTTTACTAGACTGTAAGACTCATGAGGTCAGGGACAATGTATTATCCAAACTTTGTAATTCTATTAGGTCTTAGCATATGTGTAGAATGAGCACTTTATAAGTATTCATTGGATTTCAAATCAACAAAGGATGTAGATGAAATCATCATATTCTCTATGTATTGTGAAACATTTGTGTTTAGGGATTAGCCAAAAAGAATCATGGGGAAAATTCAGTAATTAAAAACACCACATATAATGTGGACCTTGGGATTTGAAAGAATCAAAAAGTCCTAAAAGTAAGAGTAAAGCAGTTTCAAAAAGACACGAAAAACTTTAAGTGCAACATTGTGCAATGCTAATGGACTTAGCTTTTCTCAGCAATATAGTGACCAAAGACAATTCTAAAAGATCTTTGATGGGAAACTGCCATCCACATCCAGAGAATGAATGATGGAATCAGAATATGGATCAAAGCATATTATCTTTACTTTTTTAATTTTGTTTTTTGCTTTTCTCTTTGAGTTGTTTTTCTCTTTTTATTCTGATTCTTCTTTCACAGGGTGATTAATATGGAAATATGTGTAACAAGACTGTACATCTATAATCTGTATCAGATTACATGCTATTCTAGGGTGGAGGAAGGAAGGGTAGGAGTTGAGAAAACTGCAAGAATGAGTATTGAAAATTACCTATACATATAATTGGAGGGAAAAAACCTAAAAAAAAAAATTCATGTAGAACAGACAGAAGGTCATATGGTGTTAAAAAGGAGTAGGAGTTCAGTGGGCATTAAGCATAAAAATGTATTCCTGGGCTTGAATCCTTATTCTGAGCTATGAAATTTCCCTGATCAACTTTCCCCCTAATAATCCAAATTAAAAAGAAAAAATTTTAAATTATTAATATCTTTTGTTTTTACATCAAGAATTACATTTCTCAACATAAATCCCCCTGATTCCGTCTTTCTTTACAGAGAATCATCCTATATGACAAAGAATTAGAGGAAAAAATAGTTAAGTGTAACCAATCCCTTAACTGAGTTTGACATTACATATAATATTCCATATTCAGAGTCCTCCACTTCTCTAAAGTGAGGAAGAAAGCATTTCCTTTTCTCTTCTTTGGGTCTCAGCTTAGTTTTTAAAATTTTAATGAATTCAATTTTGATTATTGTTATTTTTTCTGTGAATATTCTTGTAATCATTGTGTTTAATGTTGCTTTCCTATTTCTGCTAATTTCACTTTGTACCAGTTCAAAACAGGTATTCCCACAATTTCCTATATTCATCACATTCATTCATTCACATTTCTTCTTGTTGCTCAGTCATTCACTTATGTCCAACTCTTTGTGACTCCATGGATCATAGTACACCAGACCCTTCTCTCCCTCGTATTTCTTAAAGTCTGTCCAAGTTCAAGCTTGTTGTTGCCATGACACTTTCTATCCATCTCATCCTTTGTTATTCCCTTTACATTTTGCCTTAAATCTTTCCTAAAATCATGGTCTTTCCCAATGAATCCTGTATTTTCATATGTGACCACAATATTTAAGCTTTATCTTTAACCTTCCAGTAAATGGTTTGAATTAATTTCTTTAAGTAGTGATTGATTTGATCTCTTTATTGTCCAAGGGACTCTCAAAAATCTTCTCCAGCACCATAATTCGAAAGTGGTGGTTCTGTGGTGCTCAACTTTCCTTATAATCCAACTCTCACAACAATGATAATAATGTCTGTCCTTCATTCTTTTTTTAAAAACTTATTTATTTTTGAATTTTATAATTTTCCCCTTAATCTCTCTTCCCTCCCCTCACCCCCCCCCCACAGAAAGCAGTCTGTTAATCTTTACATTATTTCCATGCTATACATTGATCTAAGTTGAATGTGTTGAGAGAGAAATCATATCCTTAAAGAAAAAATATAAGAGATAACAAAATTACATAATAAGATTATGGGTTTATTCAAACTCCACAATTCTTTCTCTGGATACAGATGGTATTCATCATCACAGGTATCCCCAAATTGTCCCTGATTGTTACACTGATGGAATGGGCAAATCCATTAAGACTGATCATCAACCCCATGTTGCTGTTATAGTGTACATTGTTTTTCTGGTTCTGCTCATCTTGCTCAGCATCAGCAAATCCTTACAGGCTTCCCTGAATTCCCATCCCACCTGGTTTCTAATAGAACAATAGTGTTCCATCATGTACATATACTACAATGTGTTCAGCCATTCCCCAATTGATGGACATTCACTCGATTTCCATTTCTTTGCTACCACAAACAGGACAGCTACAAATATTTTTGTTCAAATGATATTTTTACCCTTTTTCATAATCCCCTCAGGGTATAGACCCAGTAGTCATATTGCTGGATCAAAGGGTATACACATTTTTGTTGCCTTTTGGGTGTAATTCCAAATTGCTCTCCAGAAAGTTTGGATGAATTCACAGCTCCACCAACAATGCATTAGTGTCCCTGATCTCCCACATCCCTTCCAACATTGATCATTGTCCTTTCTGGTCATATTGGCCTGTCTGAGAGGTGTGAGGTGGCACCTCAGAGATGCTTTAATTTGCATTTCTTGAATAAGTTTTGTCCTCCAATCTTTTTTTTTATTTTATTTTAGGATTTTGCAAGGCAAATGGGGTAAAGCAGCTTGTCAAAGGACACCCAGCTAGGTAATTATTGTCTGAGGCCAGATGCTCCTGACTCCAGGGTCATGCTCTATCCACTGCGCCACCTAGCCACCCCCTTGTCCTTCATTCTTGAAGAAGACCATGACATCAGGGGCAGGTGATGCTATGACAGGCATATGAATTGGATTTGAGTGAGGGGGTGCTGTGCTAAGTCATCAGCCTCACTGTCTCTTCCAGAGCCTTCTGTATGCCATGGCCAGGATGGAGATAGCCCTGAAAGTGAGTCAGTCAGGGTTAAGTGACTTCACCAAGGTGACAGCTAGTGGGTATTAAGTGTCTGAGGCTGGATTGGAACTCACATCCTCCTGATTCCAGGGCTAAGTGCTCATTTGCCTGTGCCACCTAGTTTGGAGTCCAGCTCTCACAGTCATACATTTCTGCTGGTAAAACCACAGCTTTCACAATCTGGGCCTTTGTGGGCAAGACAATATCTCTATTTTTCAGTATGCTGTCCAGATTTGCTATGATCTCCTTCCAAGGACCAACTGTTTTTTTTTTATTTTATTTTTTTTTTTGCAAGGCAATGGGGTTAAGTAGCTTGCCCAAAGTCACACAGCTAGGTAATTATTAAATGTTTGAGGTCATATTTGAACTCAGGTACTCCTGACTCCAAGGGCCAGTGCTCTATCCACTGCGCCACCTAGCTGCCCCAAATTGCACATTCAACTGTCTTTAAAAATTTTTTTTAAATTTATTTAAAGTCACAGGGTTAAGTGATTTGCCTAAGGTCACACAGCTAGGCAATTATCAAGTGTCTGAGGCCAGATTTGAACTCAGGTACTCCTGACTCCAGGGCTGGTGCTTTATTCACTGCTCCACCTAGCAGTATTATCTTTTACTATCATGGCTGCAGTTGCTCCCTACAGTGATCTTTGAACCCAGGAATATGAAATTTGACACTGCTTCCATTTCTTCTTTCTCTGTTTGCCAGGAAGTGGTGGGACCAATTGTCAAATCTTACTTTTTTATACAAAGCTTCAAGATAGCTTTTACACTCTCCTCTTTCACCTTCATCATTCTTAGTTCTTCTCTTTCAACCATCTGAGTAGTATCATTTATATCTCTGAGAGTGCTGATGTTTCTCCTGGCAAACTTAATTCTAGTTTTTGTTTCATCCAGCAGATAGTTTGCATGGTATACTCTGCATTTAAATTAAATGAATATAATTATACTCCTTTGCCAATTTTAAACCATTCAGTTGTTCCATGTTCCATGTTCTAACAGTTTTTTTTTTCTGTTCTAATATAAGTTCTTCGTGAGACAAATAAGATGATAAGGTACTCCCATCTCTTTTAGGATTTGCCACATTTTGTTGTAACCCACCCAGTCAAAAGCATGTTTTTTTCCTGGGACTCCATTTTCTCTCTTCATAATCCATCAAATTGGCATTTTCCTCTGCCTTGATATATCTAATTTTTCAAGCCAAGACTAGTTTGATGAAAATGATGGGGAAATACAGAAGCTGCTAATTGAAAAACAAAAACTCCACAGGATTTACCAACAGGATAGTTGATCTATTTCCAATAAGGCAGCATTTAATTCTTTTTTTTTGATTCATTAAATTTATTTTTTTATTCTCATTTTGTACAAATGTTTTATTACATTAATAAAATATTCTTGTTTACAAGTAAACAAAATACCCCTCCCCCCATGAATATAGATAGACTTGCTTGGGCAAAAAAAGTAAAGGGGAGAGAAAAAAATTAAAATTAAAAAAAAATAATAGTAATAATTGTAGGTATGGCCAGGTGGAACAATGGACGAAGAACCAGCCCTGGAGCCACGAGCACCTGAGTCCATATCCAGCCTCGTAAACCCAACAATCAATCACCCAGCCATGTGACATGCAAGCCACCCGATCCCCACTGCCCTGCAAAAACCAAAAAGAAGGAAAAAAAAAGACACAAAGTAAAATAAAATAGTAATAATAGTAGGGGTGGCTGGGTGGCAGACAGAGAATTGGCCCTTGAGCCAGGAGCACCTGGGTCCGAATCCAGCCCCAGACACCCAAAGATCACCCTGCTATGTGGCCCCAGGCAGGCCACCCAGCCCCACTTGCCCTGCACCCTCCCCCCCTAAATAATAATAACAAAAAATGTGCCTCAGTCATTCTTCCAACACTATCAACTCTGTCAAGGGTGGATCACATTCTTTATGATAAGTCCATCACAAAAGTTACTTCCATATTTTTCCAACGTTGCCATTGCTGATGGCAACTCCCTCCTTCCTTATTTCTCCACTACCATGTACTCTATTTTCTCTCTCCTTTCACTCTGACTCTGCTGTAGGGTCGCTGAGTGGCGCAGCAGACAGATCCCTGGTCCTGGGGCCAAGAAGCCCTGAGCCCCCATACCACCCCTTAGGCCCAGAATCCACCTGGCCCTGTGGTCCTGGGCAGGCCTTCCAATCCCAGCCCCTTGCAAGAATTAAAAAAGAAAATGTGTTATATCTGGCCACTCTCCCCCCATGGTCCATCCTCTCCTCCTTTATTCACATCTCCACCCCTTCCCCCTGTCCCCCCCTCTCTCCTTCTTACTCCAGATGTCTATACCCCATTGAGTATATTTGCTGTTTCCTCCCCTAGCCATCTCTGATGAGAGCAAAGGTTCCCTCATTCCCCCTTGCCTCCCCCCTTCCATATCATTGCAATAGCTCATTGTAATAAAAAAAATCTTATGTGAAATATCTTGGACTATTTCCCCTCTCCTTTTCCTTTCTCTCATCACATTTCCCCTTTTTTATTGACTCCATTTTTACACCATATTTTATCTTCGAATTCAGCTTTCTCCTGTGCTTCAACTATAATAGCTCTCTCTACCTGCTGTATTAACTGAGAAGGTTCATATGAGTATTATCAGTGTCATTTTTCTATGCAGGAATACATGCAGTTCATCCTCATTAAGTCCCTCATATTTCCCCCCTCTCCTCCAATCTCCATGCTTCACCTGAGTCCTGTATCTAAAGATCAAACCTTCTGTTCAGCTCTGGCCATTCCAAAATGAACATTTGAAATTCCCCTGGTTCATTGAAAGTCCATCTTTTTTCCCTGGAAGAGGACATTCAGCCTTGCTGGGTAGTTCATTCTTGGCTGCATTCTAAGCTCTTTTGCCTTCTGGTATATTGTATTCCAAGCCCTATGAGCTTCCAATGTAGTTGCTGCTAAGTCCTGTGTGATCCTGACTGCAGCTCCATGGTATTTGAACTGTGTCCTTCTGGCTGCTTGTAATATTTTCTCTTTGACTTGGGAGTTCTGGAACTTGGCTATAACATTCCTTGGGGTTGGTTTTTTGGGATCTCTTTCTCGGGGGGATTGGTGGATTCTCTCCATTTCTATCTTGCCCTCTGCCTCTAGAATATCAGGGCAATTTTCCTGTAGTAATTCTTTGAAAATGATGTCAAGGCTCTTTTCCTGATCATGACTTTCAGGTATTCCAATAATTTTCAAATTATCTTTCCTAAGTCTGTTTTCTATATCAGTAGTTTTTTCAATGAGATATTTCACATTTTCTTCTAATTTTTCATTTTTTTTGGTTTTGAATTATTGATTCCTGATTTCTGGTAATTTCATCAATCTCCCTGAATTCTATTCATTGTCTGAAGGATTTGTTCTCCTCAGAGAGTTTTCTTATCTCTTTTTCCATCTGGCCAATTCTGCTTTTTAAAGCATTCTTCTCCTCAATAACTTTTTGAACTTCTTTTATCCATTTGACCTAAGCTGTTTTTTAGCATGCTGTTTTCTTCAACATTTTTTTGGATTTCCTTGACTAAGCTGCTGACTTCATTTTCATGTTTTTCCTGCATCTCTCTCCTTTCTTTTCCCAGTTTTTCTTCCAACTCCCTCATTTGATTTTCAAAGTCTTTTTTGAGCTCTGTCATAGCCTGAGCCCAATTTCTTTTTTCTTGGAGATTTTAGGTGCAGGAGCTTGTGCTTCCGCATCTTGAGACTGAATATTTTGGTCCTTCTTGGGCTCATTTGCAAAATATTTCTCGATAGTCTTCTTTTTGTTTCTCTGCTTGCTCATTTTCTCAGCCTGGGCTTGGTTTGGGGTGTTTCTTGAGCTTTTAGGACACTTCCACAAGGGTCTCAGTGTGTGAGGCTCTGTCCTCCCTCCTGGTCTGTGAATGACCATAAGTGCCCCCCTCTGCCACGGGGCCGAGGTGGGGTGGCCCTGCTGTTCTATGGGGGGGGGCCTAGACTGCTATCAGGATCTGAATGTGGTCAGAGCCCCAGAGTCCTGTTCCAGAGGCAGAGGACAGAGCTCTGCAGTTTCTCTCTTCACTCCCCTACCTCAGCTCAATGGGCTCATGCCCTGGGGGCTTCTGCTTACTGGCTCCACCTGCTTCTGTTTCCTGGATCAGGACTGGGGAAAGACCATGCTGCTTGCTGTGTGCCCTGAGGGCTGTGCTCCACGTGCTCCCTCTGGCAGAGGTCCCCTGCTGTTCCCCCACTTTGTGACCCATGCTCCTCGGGGTGCAGCTCAGGAGACTCCCCCGCTGCTGTGAGCTGAGACTCCCAGCGCCCTGGGGCTGCCTCTGGGAGGCTCAGGTTCTTTGGCTCTGGCAGGCCACCCCTCTCTTATCCCTATTCTTAAAACATCTCCCTCACCCCCAGTGTGCTTGCATTTAATTAAGTGACAAGACTTAATTGACTTTAAACAGTCACATACTATGATGGTGTTAGTAAGGACAGACAGTACCTAATATTTCTCCCCAAAGCCTGGAGTCACACCTTTCATTTTTGAAATAAATCATTCCTGGTCATAATGCAGTCATCTACTCATAATCTTTTCAATGTATTGTTGTGGCATCTTATATTTCACTTAATATTTTTGTGTCATTTTACAGTAAACTATCCATTAGTTTATACTTTCTCTCTCTGATTTGTTTCCCTCATTAGATAACTAGACCATATTTGAATTATAGAAGGAATTTGAGAGGATCCCCGATTTTTCTATTTTTGAGAAGTTTATGTAATACAGGGAATAAAGTCTGATTTACGTGTAAATCCTTCCCCCCCCTCCCTTTAGGAGTTCATTTATAGTTTATTCAATTTGCTTTTCTATAAATTTGATTTGTTAATTTACATCTTTGTAGATGTTCTTGCATTTCTTTTAAATTCTAGATTTGTTGACATATGTAATAGAGGGATTCGTCAATGGGGGCCTGAGTGTTTGTTTGGTCTGATTCTAGAAGTTTGTGATGGGGAAACAATTTTCTGCTTCTGATTGTATAGAATTATTCTATAACAATTCCTGTTTGCTTTCTACTTAGTGAAGTAAAAGCATTTTTATTGGCTGTTGTGTCACAATTGGGTGTGAATATAAAAGATATTAACCAGTCTTGAACTCTTTCTTTTCTGTTATTGATCAAGGCAAAGACTACTCTCATCTTCTAAGGGGGCAAAGAATGAGTACTGTATCCACCCAGGTTGGCACATAACCACGAACATATGATGAGGTTTTGTTTTGTTTTTTTTTTGTTTCTTTACAACTAGCCTCTCCACCCCCCCCCCCACACACACACACATCTTGGAGAATGCCTTTAGGAGATGGAATGGAATAGGTAACAATTTTGTACACATCAAAATACCAAAAGAGCAAGAAGAGCTCTTCTGGTTCAGGAAATGGCAATCCATACAAGGATTTACCAGCAGTAGAGCCAACCCAGACCCCAGAAATGACTTGCTTAATCCAAACCAGAAATGGATCAGCTCAGTAGGAAAGATGCCACTTCCTTTAGTAAGGGAGCAACTTGTCTAGTGATTCTGTTCCATTTGGAATTGAATTTGGTAGGGTAAATATTTTGTAGGAGTGACTTGAATTTTAAATTGATTTTTTCCTGATACCAAGGTAGTATGGAGGACAATGTGACCTTGGTTTTTAAGGGGGGGGGGTATTTTTGCTCTTTGGTTCTGGTATATTTTTACAGTGAGTATCTCTTTGTCAAAGAGAACTTATCAAATGATATTAGAGAATTTATTGCTTATCAATAAATAATGTCAGTAAGATATTAACTGGTACTGGTGATTGATACTGGGGAGAACATACTGGAATAGGGTAACAAGTCAGTGGTATTAGAAGAATCCCACTATCCATTAGGAATACCTCTAGCACCCTGAAGAGTAGATGAAATGCTGGAAATTCAATTTGCTAGTATGAGTAAGAGTTGGGTTATCTCCCAGAGTCTCTATTGGTTACACATATAATTGGGCAAAATTATTTTCAATAATTTCCTTTCATTCTTCTTCATTGTTATGATTCTTTTATTTTTGATATTCTAATTTTTTCTTTTTAGAACAAATTTTTATAATTAATCTGTTTTATGCTTTTTTAACAACAGCTTTTAGTTTTACTAATCAATCCATTTTTTTGCTTTCAGCACTATTAACCTCTTTTTTGATTTTCATAATTTTTATTTTAATGTTTAGTAGTTGTTTTAAAATACTTATTGCATCTTTAGAATTTTGGGGGTGTTTTTGGAAATTGTGTCGTGTTGAACACAGTTTATTGATTTGTTCTGTTTCTTTCTTCCATGATGTTTCTCTTTCTCTTCAAAGTATTTAGAGACATAACATTTTCCCCTCAGGACTGCTTTGGCTGTATCCCAAATGTTTTGTTGTCATCTTTTTCCTCAATGAATATCTTATTGTATCTTTGGTTTTGGGGGGGTTTTTTGTTTTGTTTTAGGTTTTTGCAAGGCCATGGGGTTAACTGGCTTGCCCAAGGCCACATAGCTAGGTAATTATTAAGTGTCCCAGGCTGGATTTGAACTCAGGTACTCCTGACTCCAGGGCTGGTGCTCTATTCACTGCACCACCTAGCTGCCCCTATCCTATTGTTTCTATGATTTTTCTTTTTCTTTTAGGAATTGTTCTTTAATCCATAAATTCTTTAAGATTAAATTACTTAGTCTCCAAACAATTTTTAATGTTTTGAAAAAATGTATATGTTTTTCCAACTACATGCAATGGTAGTTTATATCAATCATTTTTTTTGCAAGATTTTGAGTGTTACACTTTCCTCCCTCTCTCCTTTCCTTCCCCCTGACAGAAAACAGTCTGATATAGGCTCTACATTTATAACCATGCCAAACAATAGATTCACATTAATTCTTTTGTGAGAGAAGAATAAAATCCAAATAGAAGAAAGAAAACATTAGAGAGGGAAAAATGGCATAATACATAAGACAACTTTTAAAAATTGAAGATAATAAACTTTTTGATCTTCATTTAAACTCCATGGTTCCTTCTTTTGATATGGATGGTATTTTCCATCAAAAGTCTTAAAATTGTCCTTGATTATTGTACTGCTGAAATGAACAACTTCATCATAGTTGATCATCACCCCATGTTGTTAGTGTGTATAATGTTCTCCTGGTTCTGCTCATTTCACTTAGCATCAATTCATGCAAGTTTTTCCCTGGTTTTTCTGAAATCCTGTCCCTCATGATTTCCTGTAGAATAATGGTATTCCATCACATACATATACCACAATTTGTTCATCCACTCCCCAATTTATGGGCATCCTCTAAATTTCCAATTCTTTGCTACTACAAAAAGAGCTCCTAGGAATATTTTTGTACATGTGGCATTTTAACCCCTTTTCATCTCTTCAGGATACAGACCCAGTAATGGTATTGCTGGATCAAACGGTATGTACACCTTTATTAACCTTTGGGCATAATTCCAAATTGTTCTCCAGAAAAAGTTGAATCTGTTCACAACTCTACCAACAATGCACTAGTGTCCCAGTTATCCCACATCCCCTCCAACATTGATCATTTTATTTTCTAGTCATATAGGTCAAACTAATAGGTGTGAGGTGGAACTTCAGAGATGTTTTAATTTGCATTTCTCTTATCAATAATGATTTAGAGACATTTTTCATATGACTATAGATAACTTTGATTTCTTCATCTGAGAACTGCCTTTCCATATCCTTTGACCATTTATCAATTGGGGAATGACTTAGTTGGTTTTTTTTTAAATTTGACTCAGTTTTCTATATATTTTAGAAATAAGTCCTTTGTCAGAAACATTAGTTGTAAACATTTTGATCTGCAAGTACAGGACTCAGGTAAAGAATAGAAAGGGTGGGCAGGAAGGGCTTATTATGAGGGATTCTGATAACTCATGAACCTTTTCATTTACAAGAGCAGTTAGAAGGAGCCTATATAGACAAAGCACTGGAGAGAGATGAATATAATGGTATAATAAAATATAAAGATAGAGTCAATGGGTGAAAATGGGTGAAAAAGGAATGTGCTGGGAGAAAGGGAGAAGTAGAACGGGATAAGATATTTCATGTAAAAGAGTCAAGAAAAAGCTTTTGCAATGGTGTGGAAGGGGGAAAAGTGAGGGGGAATGAGGGAACTTTAATACTCATCAGAAATGTCTCAGAGAGGAAATAACATACATACTCAATAGGGTATAGACATCTATCTTACCCTAGATGAAAAAGGAGAGAAAAGGGATAGAAGAAAGGGGACAGGGGGAGGGGAGGGGGTGTAGATGATAGAAGAGAGGGAAGATCATGGGAGAGGGTAGTCAGATACAACACACTTCTGAGGAGGGAGAAGTGTGAAAGGATAGAATAGAATGAATGGAAGTGGGGAGTAATAGAATAGTGGGAAATACAGTTAACAATAGCAACTATGGGAAAAATATTGAAGCAACTTTTCTGATGGACTTATATAAAGGATGAAGAACATCTTTTTTGAATATAATTTTTATTTTGGTCAGGAGATAATATATTCAAAATTTCTGCTTTTCTGCATTTATTTGAGGTTTTTATATACTAATGCATAGTCAATCTTTGTAAAGGTACAAATAGAAGATATATATATATATATATATATATATATATATATATATATATATATATATTGATTTCTGTTACTATTTAGTAATTGCCAGAGATCTATCATTTCTAACTTTTATAAAATTCTATTTAGGTCTTTAACTTCTTATTTTATCTTTCTTATCACTTTACTACATTTATCTGCCTTTGAAAGAGGTATATTGAGGTTTCTAATCATTGTATTTTATTATCTATTTCTCCCTATGAATCAGTTTATATTTCTTTTAAATAGTTTGATGCTATTTTATTTGTTGTTATTTTGGTGTATGTTGTACATTATTACTTATTGTTTATAGTATATATAGGCAAAAGATGATCCCTTAAGGAGCTTACTATCAAATGAGGGAGACAACATGCAAACAACTATATACAAAGCAAACCACATCCTGGATAATTAGGAAATAATTAATAGAGGGAAAGCATTGGAATTAAGAGGTATCTGGGAAGTCCTCCTGTAGAAGATGAGATTTTAGTTCGACTTAAAGCCAGGGAGATTTAGAATCAGACTGGAGAAGGGAGAGTGTTCTAGGAAGGAAGCACAAATAGAGAAAATGCCCAGAACTGAGAGGAGTATCTTGTGTGTAGAACAGCGAAGAGTTCAGGGACTAAGTTGTAAGAAGACTGGAAATGTAGAAGAGGGTTTGGTTATAAAGAGTTTTGAATGCTAAACAAAGCAGTTTGTATTTGCTTCTGGAGGTAATAGGGAGCCATTGGAGTTTACTGAGAGTCAGAGAGAAAGAGGGAGGGAGGGAGGGAGAGAGAGAGAGAGAGAGAGAGAGAGAGAGAGAGAGAGAGAGAGACAGAGAGAGACAGAGACAGAGACAGAGACAGAGACAGAGACACAGAGAGAGAGAGGATATTGTTATACATTTCTATTCTTTTAGTGAATTTATCTATCTATTCATGTTCAAGGTCATAATTGTGAATTCTTTCCCTCCTTTCTCTTCTCTTATATATATTTTTTTATTTCCCCTTATAGTTGATGAAGAGTTATTTTCTTCCTCAAGACTCATGTACTGGATGTTGCTGGATCCCTAAACTTTCTTTATCTGGTTTTTTCCCCTTTATTGTTGTCATCTTTTGTTTATTAATATTTACACTTTCTTTTCTGAATTAGGCCTTTTTTCCCCTTTTTTATCCAAGGTAGTTTCTGATAAGCTTGCACATTTGGACTGTACAGTGGACCTACTTTTTTGGTCTCCATTTGTATTATCTGAAGTCTTGTTGCTTGTCTTCTCTTTCAGAAGCATTTGCTGTGTACAAAGTGCTGATAGGCCTCAGATTATCTATATACTATATTTCCCCATGTATAAAATGCACCCTATTTAGAAACTTTTGGAGTCTAAAAACTGGGAGATTTTTTTACTTGAATTTTCCACTTTTTTGTGCTTGTGTTTGTGCTCATTGTTTCACATTTGTTCCCGGTATATTAGGTTTTGGTTTGCTATGTTCTGCCAGAAATGGCTCAGAAAAGATTTTTGTACAGTGCTGAATTCAAGTTCAAAGTGATCCAGTTTGCAAAAGTGAATGGAAATCATGCTACTGAGTCAGTTTGGTCTTCCTCCAGCTGAGAAGTCAATCCAAGACTGGCCATGGGAAGAAGAAACCCTTCTTAAAAATCCCCAGCAGAAGAAGGTCTCATGAGAGTTAAGCCAGCCATATAGCCTGATTTAGAGAGGGAATTGAAGAAATGGATGGAAGAGCAAGAGGCCATTGGAATTCCTGGGTCTACAAAGATGGTTCAGCAGGAGGTCAGAAGAATTGCTGATGAAAAAGTGACTAATTTCAAAGAAGGACACAATGGGTGCTTCAGGTTCATGAAACAGAATGGACTAAACATGTGTTCACACACCAGACTTGCCCAGGGAGTGCTTGTGGTCAACCAGAGCACAGGCAGGAGAGCAGTCAGAGCCACTCCTAAGACAGTCATTCATCATCAAACACAGATGAGGACGAGCTAATGGATGGGAGTTTTTACAGTAATGAGGAGTTGTATTAATTTTATGATGAATAAAACTTGAGTTCAATAACGTTATGTAATACCTTTTTTTTCAAATTTCAGACTCCAAAATTAACGTGCATCTTATACAAAGGGAAATGTGGGTTATTCAGTTTTGTGGCTGAAAATTCTTTGATCTATTAGGGTGGGCAAAATGATCTCTGCAATTTTGGTATGAGTCTTGCTGTTTTTCAGTTTCTAGAAAGAGGCTTCAAATTCTCTGGAGCACTTTGATCCTGAGATACTTTTGACAGCTCTAGAGTGTCCTTAGTGAACATCCCTGAGTCTGTGGGAGTTGGTATTATCTGTACTTTACCCCTGATTCTCTGTCTGGGATCCTTCTTTAATACCTTCAGACTTCTGGTTATTCTCTTTTCTCAATCTAGGTTGAATCAAGGTACACACTATAGGTTCTCTCTTTATTCCTGAATTATTATTCAATTTTTACCTTTTATTTTGTCCCTGTGGGGGAATTAAGATGTTCTGCTACTTTTCACATTGTTATCTAGACCTTTAATAGGATAATTTCAAAAGGGAGAGAGTGGATCATGAAAGACTTCATTTAGGAAGTAAGACCTAATTTTGTGTTTTGAAGGAAGGTAGGGATTATCAATAGTAAATAAACATTTTTTAATGTGATTCAAGGATTTATTAAGTCATACATGCAAAAACATACTGCTAATTGCATTAGCAAAAGATCAACGTAAAAACACTCCACAATTTTGCAACTTCTGCATCTTTAAAATTTTGTTCCAGTGGTTGAAAGGTTGTAGTTCAATATTGTGTATTCTTGCCAGTGTTTAGGATATATAGAACATTGTTAGCATTAGCACTAAGCTGACAGACCCTCACAGGCTCGAAGTCACGTTACTAGGAAAAGCAATAGAAAGCATGTGTACATGTGAGGTCAAGAACAGGGTCAACATCAGTAGTGTTACAGTGTTGGTAATCTGGTAATACAATGATGTTCATATTTTAATAGCTAAAAGTATATTTTAAAAAACAGTTTTTTTAAAGCTGCATCACATGATTTTTTACACCTAGTCACTAGAAGACTAAAAGAAATCAGGCAATTAAGTAGTATGAACAAAGTTAACATGAAAAGAATGTACTTTTTCTAAACTACAAAAATGCAAAGTTCTAATGCTTAATCAGAAAGATTTTAAAATACAAGTAGAATAATATTGATCAGTAAGAAAGGGGTTGATGAAAATAGCATTTACTAAGTTCATAACTGTGAATGACAAGTTCAGAATGAATGCCCTACTTGGGAGAGGAAAAAAGAAAAGCTTAGAAACAAAACACTTAACCTAGAACATCAACCTTTCTTATCTACTGCATTTGACAGATATTCATTAACTGTTCTGCTTTTTAAACTTTATCTGTGACAAAATTTATTTAGTTTTCCACTCTACAATGTAGTGTAAATTAATCCTAGATTCTAGAGTATGTCAAAATACTGTCTTTATTCCTTGATGAAATCAAATCCCCAAACGTTGTTCAAGAGGAGACACTCCATTAACAATAACATACATGGGACTTCTGTTTGAAATCACAGCAAGAGCTCTTGAAAGAATCTTTACTGTGAAAGCAAAAGATTGATAGTTTTATACACAATTCATTCTGATATACAGTACAATGTTATTATAATGAACATGGGTTGATAAATTATTCAGTGCATTAAACATGTTTTACTAAGTATACTGTATACTGTTTTACATATCTGAAAAATGAGTTTGAATGTGTTTTTGCATTTCCTACACCAGAAATTAAACAGTCTTCTTAAAGACAAAAGTCTTTAAAACACAGTTTAGTGCTTGTTGTTCATGGCACAACAATGCAACTTAGTTCAGTGGATATATTTTGGCAACACTTAATCTGAGCAAGAACAGGGCTTTCAAAAAATAAGGCTTTAAGTAGGTTTGTCTTTTTAAGGATTTAGTTGTAATAGAATGTGAAAATAATCACTAACACTTTTTAACCAAAACCATGAAATTATTGATTGGTTCATAAGATTTTTATGGAAAGAAACTAATTTATAACAAAAACTTGGCATTGAGTGAATGCTCCACTGTTTAAGCAAAGTTTACAAAGGTTCAAAGGAGGAATAGGGCAGAGCTGTATCGTTTACAACAGCAGACATTTTCTCTTCCTCTTCTTGACAGGGGGTGGGCAAAGAACTGCTCTATAGCTTCATCAAACACTGTCTTGAGGCCTTGCTGTGTGAGTGCTGAACATTCCAGGTATTTTACAGCACCAATCTCCTTTGCCATGGCTAAGCCTTGTGGGTAGGTAATTGGAGTCAGTTTCTTCTCCTTTAGTTTCTCAATTGTGTCTTTATCATCTCTAAGGTCAAGTTTGGTGTCCACCAAAATTATGGGAGTGTTAGGACAATGGTGTCCCACTTCAGGATACCACTTTGCATGAACATAGTAAATAAACATTTATTAATATGTGCTAGGCAATGGGCTTAGTATGCACTAGGTTCTACTGGTAGAGATGTGAAAAGCTCACATTCTAGATAGATATGGAAGACCCCTTGTCCCAAGGAATAAAGACAGAATAGAATAGAATATTGAGAATAAGAAATAACTGGTAAGCTACTTTGACTGTGTAGACAGCACATGAAGGGGTATAATTTGAAGTAAAAGAAAAAGTAAGTGTAAGTCATATTATAAAGTATTTTAATTATCAGTCTAGGTTAATTTTATGATTTTAGCAGATTTTTTAATAAGATACCACACCTGTTCCTGTTTAAGAAACAAAACAGAACTCTAGAAAACAAAGGAATAATTTGACCTCTCTCTTTAATGTGAGAATAGGGAAAACTAGCCATTATAATATTTGCAATGGGGATAAACTAGAAGCCTAACCAATAAGATTAGAGGAAAGGCAAGGATGTCTTTTATTATCATTATTATTCAGTATAATGCAAATACTGATAACTACAGGGTTAAGAAAAAGAAATTGAGGGAATAAGCACAGGCAAAGAGAAAACAAAATTATTGCTTATTGTATATGATATTTTAGTCTTCTTACAGAACCCTAGAGAGTTTCAGAAAAGATATGGAACACAATAAGCCCATACAAATCACTGGAATTTCTATATATTATTGTGAAACTCTATCGGGAAGAAACTGGACAGAGAAATTTTACTTAAAATAATTACAGAAAATATAAATACTTGGAGGGTAATCTTCTAAAACATACACAGGAACTACACGAAACATATGGAACAATTAAAAACTCTTTATATTAATAAAAAGAGGTCTAAATAATTGAAGGAACATAAATTTCTCATGGTTAGGGCATACAAATATAAGAAAATGATGAGACTATGTGAATTAGTTTATTTTTCAATAGAATTTAGACAAATTTCATTTTCTAATCAATGCAAACATTGTGATTTTTACATTTGATTTTGAAATGCCAATTCCAATATCTTGGAAAGTGCAACAAATACAAAATGTGCTTAAGTATTTAATAAATTAATGTGATTCTATAAATTTTAAATCAAGATTTTAAAATATATAATTATATATATATATATATATATATATAATCTAAATTAATAATCCTACTCCCTTGCCCTACTCCTATTGTCCAGTCTCACTACAAAGATAGATATTCCATTATAAAGATAGTTGTTTAAGGGTAAGTGTTAATTCCCATATGATCACCAAAGATAATTGCTATCATAATAGCTGATGACAAAGGGGAAAAGGGTAACATTTATATTAATTCAATTCAATTACACAGATATTTACTATGTGAAAGGCACTGATTTTTTCAAGTTACAGATTAAAACACCTGATGCTTGTCCTTTCTTTGTAAAAATAAATTTAAAATGATACACAAGTTTATAATATGAATATCTATAAGTGAAAGTAGAATTTTGTCTACTTTCTTAAGAATTTATAAAGATTTCTCTTTTACCTTCTTGTAAAATGTGAAAATTATGAAGTCAAAAAACTTGGGAAACTGGTAAAGTTCATTTTTCCTTTCTTTTTCATTTTTATATATTTTAAATTAAGGCTTCATCTACACTAATCTGAAAACCATCACTTAATCTCAGTATTGTTAAGAATAATATCACAAATCTCTTAAACTCAATATGCCTTCATCAAAAATCTATAAACCACCTCTCTTTTTACTTTTTATCCCTAAATCTATAAATACCTATTCTATCTTTAAAGTTCTGGTGGGATTTTTGTTGGTTTTAGATTGGGTTTTTTGGTTTTTATTTTTGGCACTAAACCCAAAGTGTTTTTTACATAACCTGACTATTTAACAAGGCATCTCTAAAGGTTTTAAAACAAAGTGTGGTCCTGCAGATATGTTTGTTCTGGATTGGTTACATTGCCTCCAGTCTTACACCCAACCATGTTCCAGGGATTCAGAGTCCAATACATGAGAAATGAAGAAGGCTTCCATAAGCCAATTAAAGATGAAAATCTTGACTTGATCCTTCTAATTATTCAGTTAAATCATATCCATTTTCACATCTTTTTTCACTAAATTAGTTTGCTTATTAAGTGCCATATAAATCAAGCTACCAAATGACTAATCTATAGATGCAGAAAAAGTAATGAAATTAATGTGGAAGAACAAAAGTAAAGAATTATTCGGACTTAATAAAAAAATGGGATGGAGGATAGCCTAATAGTACTAGATCTCAAAATATATTACAAAATAGTAATTATCAAAACAATTTAATACTAGGAAAGAAATTGAGAGGTTGATTTATGTAACAGATTAGATCAATAATATATAGGGGCAAATAAGCACAATAGTGTTTGATAAACTAAAGATTCCATGAGAATTTATTATTCAATAAAAATTGTTGGGAAAAGTCAGACAGTCTGGGAGTAATTAAATGTGGACTAATATTTCACACTGTATGCCTCAATAATTTCTAAATGAATATAACCTAGATATAAGTATAAGTATATATATATATATATATTATATATAATATATATATAATAATATATAATATATATATATATATATATATACATGATGGTATCACAAACACATTTGAGGAACAAAGAAGAAATTACATGTCTCCTCTACAGATAGGGGAAAAGAGATATAGATCATAGAAGACAAAATGGACAATTTTGGTTACATAAAATTAAACATTTATGTACAAAGCTGATGTAATTAAAATCAGAAAAGAAGGGAAATAGGGAAAATGTTTGAAACAGGTTTCCCTGATAAAAGTCTTATTCCTAAGCTATAAGAAATGAATTTAAATTTATAAGAATTTCATCCAGTTCTCAAATGAAAAATGATCTATGAACATATTATGAATTTCTTCAGAGGAAGAAATCAAAATTATTAATAATCCATATAAAATTCCCTAAATCATTAATAATTTGAGAAATGAAAATTAAAACAACTCTGAGTTTATACCCATCATCCTTCAGATTGGCAAATTTAAGAAAAAAAAAGAAAAATTACTAATGCCGGAGAGGCTGTGAGAAAACAGGCATATTACTTAATATATTGCAGTCAGATTTGCCAATCTGAAATTTCAAACTGCCCAATGAGCTATTAAATTTTGCATAACTATTAACCCAGTGATATCACTATTAGGTGTATACTTCCAAAAAAAGCTTAGAAAGGGAAAAGGGGCACAAATGTATCAAAATATTTGGAGCACTGTGTGTGTGTGTGTGTGTGTGTGTGTTTGTGTGTGTGTGTGTGTGTGTGTGTGTGTGTGTGTGTGTGTGTGTGTGTGTGTGTGTGTGTGTGATGGTAAAACTGGAAAATGAAGGGGCACTCATTAATTGGGAATGACTGAATAAGTTATGGTATGTGAATGTGATGGACTACTATTGTGCTTTAAGATATGTAGAATGGGTTCATAGAAACCTAGGAAGATTTACATGAATTGATGGAGAGTGAAAAGTGAAGTATTCAGAACCAGGAAAACAATTTATGCAATAACAATATTATATAGGACATCAACTTTAAGCCTTATTAACTTCAATCAACACAACAAACAATTACATTTCCAGAGGACTCTTTTTTTATGTTTTTGTTAGGCAATGGGGTTAAGTGAGGCCACACAGCTAAGTAATTATTAAGTGTCTCAGGTCAGATTTGAACTCAGGTCCTCCTGAATCCAGGGCTGGGGCTCCATCCGCTGTGCCACCTAGCCACCCCCCAGAGGAATCTTGATGAAATAGTCTACTCAGTGCTAAAGGAGTGATGGACTTAGAGTGCTGATGGAAGCATATTTCATATGGACGTGAACAATGATATTTGTTTTGCTTAAAATACTTTACACATATGTAAGCTGAGTTTCCCAGCCCCCACTTAATTCTTATAAGCAGTTGGAAGGAAATGGGAGAGAGAAAAGGAAGAACTTTATTGAGAAAAAATTCTAATAAAAAAAATCAGATTACAGAGTTTGTATTAAGTCCCAGAGATAAAAGGGAATCATTGATGACTTTGAATAGTGTGGTGATCTGATCAGCTTTGTATTTTAGTTTTATCAATTTACAACTGTGTGAAGAATGGATTAGTGAAAGGAGATTCTAGGAAACAAATCAGGATGCATTACTCTGTGTAAGATGAGGGCCTGAACTAGTAATTTTAACTCATGTATGCAAATTCATCGCCATTAAAATGAACATATACATAGAGAACATATAAATTATAAATTGCTGTATCAATGTAAGCTCCTATCTTTTGTCAAGATATTTGGAGACACCCTGTTTCCTAGAGCTGAAATCCAGAAATGAGCATGCTATAACAACAATCCTTTGGGCTCAAGATGATCTCACTCTTTGGCAAAGTATATTGCTTTAATCAGCACCAGGTATTCAGATTTGGATTTGTTGTTTAAATTTGTTGGAGTTTCCCCTATTCCTAAAGATCTTGAAAGCAAGAAGAGTTGATGTGCTGCAGCAGAGATCAATAATCTCCTGATACTTATGCTTATATAAATGCTAAGTGAACCGAACCAGATACTGCTCTCCTGTTCTTGCTATGCTAAGTTTAGTCCTGGACTCCACTGAATGATCACAAAGCTCAATGATCTTTACACAATTTAGAGACTGTTACCATAAGACCCAAGATTGCCTGTATTGTCCCAAGAAATGTCAAACATGAAAACTGTTATTCAAGACTGATTGTGTTGTGTTTGAGCTCACTTGTATAAATATATTTTTCATGGTTATAATAAGCCCTGCCTTTGCTCCAGCATGTTAAGCTCTTCTCAGGAGTGGGGAGGGTGTTTCTGCTTGCAAGCATTTTCCTTACTCTGAAATAAATAAAATTTCTGTTTGATTCCTGAGTCTCCTATCTCTAAACTGCTTTGTTCTGCTCTGGCCACATACACATTAGAGGCTAGTTCTGGTATGGTTGAAACATTCTTCCATTGGACCTGCTCTTATCCCCAAATTCCATATAACTAGTTAAAGGTACCACCATTATGGTATGGTGTTCACCTAGGGTAATGTAATCTCAGAGTTAAGGAGGTTCTATATCATCACAAATCACCTTCACACCATTTCCAAGAAACAATCACGTGACCTCTTCAAGACCTCCAATGATGTGGAACTTATTTACATCCTGAAGAAAGTCTCATAGGAAGTTGAGAACTGTTTATTAGTAATTTTCACTTATATTTTCCAAAATTTTGTTAAGAACCAAAGTAAACTTTATTTGCCTCTAGTTTATAAGTCCTCCCATTCACTTTTCCCCTCTAAAAACTGAGGCATTTTTGCCTGCCTTCAGTCTCAAGAAACCTCTCCCATTTTTTTTTAAACTTTATTTAAGGCAATGGGATTAAGTGACTTGCCTAAAGTCACATAGCTATACAATTATTTATTAAGTGTCTGAGGCCAGATGTGAACTCAGGTCCTCCTGACTCCAGGGTCCACCTAGCCACCCCATCCACTGCACCACCTAGCTTCCCCCCCCCATTCATTTTTTTATAATTATTCATATATCATCAACAATAACTTGGCAATCATATCTGTCATTTTTTTAAATATGCAAGATGTAGTTCATTTGAGTCTGGTGATTTGAACTTAAGGAAGTTATGTAGATATTCCTTACTTTGGGAGGAGTTTTCATTCTCCTTTTCTTAATTATTTTTCTTTTAATCTTTCCAAGTTGAAGATTATTTTCTTTAATACATAAAGTAGAAACAAAATAAGTTGAGTGGATTTGTTTTTTACAAGTTAAAGTTAAATTTAGAAACTGTTTTCAGAAACAACTGCGATGTAAAAAAGTATCAATACGATATATTTTTAAATTTTAGAAGTTTTGTTATATTATCAGAATAGTAATATTTTTCTTTGTAAATAAAAATAAACTCAACATCAAAAAAGTTCATGCTATTTTATGGTGTACAATAGTGTACTTGGTTTTTTGGGGGATGATCTATGTTAAGAACTCAGTAACAGAAGTAGTATATGAAAACTGTGAGATTAAAAAAAGATACTCATAATAACTGAGGGTAGTAACTTCTTATTTCTGAAAATGCCATTCTCCACTGAAAATTTTATGTTTGGGCAGACCAAGAAATGATGAATTATTTTTGCACACCTATAAGGATTATACTGTAGTGAAGAGTTCTAGCATGTCCTATGCATTCTATTACCTAAATTATTAAATTGATAAAGAAATATAATTTGAAGGTAACACTTTTTTGAGTTCAGGTAGGTGAAGCAGTGGATAGAGTGCCTGGAATAAGGAAGACTCATTGTCCTGAATTCAAATCCAGCCTCAGACACTTACTAACAAGACATTTAATCTTCTTTGCCTCAGTTTCCTGATCTTTAAAAGGAGCTGGAGAAAGGAAGTGGCAAACCCTTCCAGTATCTTTGCCAAGAAAACCCCAAATGGGGTCATAAGAGTCAAATATGACTGACCAACAACTCAAGCTTTATTTTATCTTTTGGGGGGGGGCGGGTTTTCACATAGTCACCTGGTCAAATATTTACTTAACTGTCAAGGTTTCTCCTTGGTTTCCTGCTTAAACAATCTGACAAATTCAGGTCTAATCCCAGATTTTTATCTCTAAACCACAGATACAAAGGAACCACTAGGTATCACACTATTAGTCTATCTTTTCTAAGGAACCCACTGATCCTAGGAGAGGGACTTTTTTTAAGGTTTTTGCAAGGCAAATGGGGTTAAGTGGATTGCCTAAGGCCACACAGCTAGGTAAATATTAAGTGACTGAGGCCAAATTTGAACTAGCTGACCTGGAGAGGGACTTAAACTCACTCCAGAGCTAGATCAATTCACTAGCAGCAAAAGGTTTGCTGCTATTGGGTTTTCTAGGCTATTTTGTCTGCCTTCCTGGAGAGAGTATCAGTTGGAGAGAATATGCTCTGCAATGACACAGCTATTATTCATTCTCTTACATCCTTCCCTACAAGTGTGGCTTTCAAAGTTGCTAGTGATCCTAAACAAAAGTTAAAGTTTCAAAGATGATCAAATACCCTTGTAGTTCTGATTATAAATATTCCTATGACCCGCCAAGCAACTTATGGGAAACTAAAGTCTTTTGGGTTCTGGGTGCAGGATGGTTGAGAGCTGAGTAGAACAATTCAATTATCTTACTGACAATTAGACCACTGAGAGACAAGGTTATAAATGTATCACTCTGACACTTAGAAAATCAAGAGACAGATATACTGTGTTGTCCCAAAGTTATCACCAAAGAATTACCAAACTGGTCTTCTGCCAGACCTTGGTGGAGCACCATCATGCTTTGCTGGATATGAGAGGGAACCATATACATAAGGCCAAAGACTCCTACAACATCCAGACCTTCACCAAAAGTTCTGTTCCCTGTCAAATCAGGCCTTGGGGGAAAATAGTTCTAGAAAAGTCAGTGAGGATGTCTTTGCTCTATACAACATTCCCCTCGCTATAATAAACATAATGCACAGTCATGACAATTTGATGTCATGATCTTGATTACTGTTTATTTTCTGCCACACAAATAAAAGTATGTGAAGGGAGAGTGCTTTTTGATCTGTAAGCCTATTACCAATGGCATTCAAAATCATCTTTCACTCTTTCCTTTCCCTCAAAGTCCACTTTTTTTTTAGGTTTTTGCAAGGCAAATGGGGTTAAGTGGCTTGCCCAAGGCCAAACAGCTAGGTAATTATTAAGTGTCTGAGATCAGATTTGAACCCAGGTACTCCTGACTCCAGGGCCAGTGCTTTATCCACTGTGCCACCTAGCCACCCCTCAATGTCCACTTTCAATCAGATGGGGAATAAAGAATTCTGGGGTCTAGTTCCTGTTCTGACTCTGAACTTAGCTGTTTGATGGTAGATATATCACTTAGTCCATTTAGGTTTCTGTTTTCTCAACTGAAAATAGGGGCAATTTCTCTTGTACTACTTTTTTCACAGATGAGGCTTAATGCTTTATAAACTCTAAAGCATTATAAAAATGTAAACTATAATTATTGTCCTTGGGTATTTTTCAATGCCTCTTCTGTTCTCAAAACTATCCAAGTTTTAAGCTTATAATAACTGACATTTATATGATATTTTAAGACTTCAAAAGTGATTTACATTAAATATTATCTCCTTTGATCCTCACAAGGATCCTGTGAGAAACATAGTAGAAATATTACTATTCTTCATTTTGAAAATGAAGAATTAAAATATTAGAGAATTTAAGTGTCTTGTTTTTTGTCACAGAACTACTAAATATAGAGTAGTGGTTTTTTCAAGTGTAGTCTGTGGACCCATAATAATACTAAGACATTATTTGCCTACTAAAATACTTCTCTCTTTTTCAATAATTTATTTGTGTGAGATTGGATTTTCTTCATATATCTCAAACCAAAACAATGTAACATGATAGAATGAATAAAAAGCAGATTTAAGAATCTAATTGTGTTCTATTAAATCATACATATAAAATATCATTCTCATTAATTTTCTTTTGTTTTAGAAAATAGTTATTTTCACAAAACATTTATGTTAATATGTTACTTAAAAGGAATGAATACAACTTTAAAATTATCAATTTTAATTTCTAATGTGATAAATGTTGATAGAAATAGCAAAAGATCTCAGTAATCCTTAATAATTTAAGAGTGTAAAGGAGTCCTAAAACAATAAAACATAAAAATTAGTTGTTTTCAAAATACACCCAATATCTAAATTGAAAATAATATCTACAACCTCAACCAGAATATTATTACCTTTATCACATGTGGTATTTAATGGCAATATATTATTGTACATGTGTCTTGTATCAACTAATAAACTGAGTTTTCTGTCATATATATGTAAAGATATATTTTTATTTTTCCAAATACCAAGGAAATGATATACATTTATATCCCTTTCTCGGTCTTTTGTCACACAGTAGATGATTAATAAATGTTTATTAATAACTGAGTGAATGAAACCTTTAAACCAGAGGTCTTCCTCTCCCTTATGTCCCTTAGAATTTCTGCACCCTTCAAGTTCTACATAATTCACCTGTTTGGGAAATACATTCTATAAATAAACAGTTTCTGTTTCATGAATGATTTACTCTTCATGTTTACACTACTTTGCTCTCTGCTCTAAGCCACCACAGGTTAGGTGGCTTAGAAATTTGAATTTAATTGGTATTGAAATCCTGAGCTACCAGTGAAAAATCTCAGAACACTCATGCTATTTAATATATAGTTGCTGTTACTACATTTGCTAGGGACAATGTGGCAAGACTTTTTCTGGTCTATTCTTACTGTTTTTATGGTTCTCTAGTTTTTTGGAATAATGATACTGATGGCTCAAAGGTGCTTCCAAAATGAATATTTTGACAAGTTGTTGAATACTTGCAAACCTTGTCACCTTCGATGTTCCAATATATCCCCTTTGGTGTGTCAGAGTTATTGTAATGCAAGTAAATAATGGAATATTTCTTTTGCATTAATTTATTAGCTTGTGGAACAGGTTCTGTATGTTCCAAATAAATAAGACAATAACATTTTTAAATAAAACATGATAATGACAAATTGCAATGATTAAAACATCGACAGAAATTATTCAAAATAGAACATTGCATTTATGCAATCTTATCAGTACAATGTAATTTATTGATTATTCAAAAATTTTTAGGTGTTTTTTTTTGCAAGGCAAATGGGGTTAAGTGGCTTGCCCAAGGCCACTTGGCCCAAGGCCAAGGCCGGATTTGAACCCAGGTACTCCTGACTCCAAGGCCGGTGCTTTATCCACTATGCCACCTAGCTGCCCCAAACCGATTTTTTAGGTTATAGAAAATCCATATTGATAAAGAAGATAAAAGTGACAAACTGTTATATTTAAATGGTGTTTGTATTTTGTCTTGTCTTCATTATATTTGCCACTGTCTAACAATAAAAGTACTACCAGTAAACTGAAAATCACAGATGTGAATCTTTGGATCTCTTATGTGTGGGAATAATCTCATCTTTGATAATATTCTTGCTAATATTTATCCTGAATAAAATTAATCCTGAGAGATAGAAGATGAACTGAAAGATACAGTCACAACTATGATGAATCTGATTTTAAATCTTTGTAACCTGTCTATATGAGTTGACAGTGGTGACTTTCAGTTTTTTCTTTTTTTATGTGTGGAATTTTAATATCTAAGTCAAAAATCTTTTGAGTGCATTGGTAAATGATTTCATTAGTTCAAATTCCATAGAACAACATTCATTTCTACTATATTTATTATAATGTTTAAAGTCATATCTTTCCTCAAAATCTTTCCATAAGGGATGACTATCAAAGAACAGAAATATTTTTCAGGTAACATTTGTACTTTTGGCAAAAGTTGACAGACTGATTAATATAAACTTGGAGAAATGGCACCTCTATTCCTCATTATCAGGAAAAAAGTATCTGGCTGCATCTGTGGATATATTTTAATACAAATTTGAGTGATTCACTTGCATAAAGGTACTTAAATTTTCAGTGAGGAAGAATGCTCAAGTCAATTCTTTTAGGCTTCAGTCCTTGGTTTTTACTTTTCTAGTGAAGGATTGGCAATAGAGTATTCATTGTCTCACTTAATTTTTTAAAAAAATATTAAAGTTTAGGTTTTCATATATCCTCTGCCCCTGACCTTATGCCAGACATGTCTGTCAGTTTCCCAACTTATCTATTAAGAACCTAATTTGTAAAATATGCACCTATTTGTTTACAAGAGAACTAGAAGTGAGACATCTGTTCTACTTCTTTTACTTTCTTTGCTTAGAGGTTCTTTTGGACAGGTGGGTAATAATGGTTTATGAGTTTTTATATTTTTTTTCAATTTTAAAGCTAGAATTACTCCAGGGGAATGTCAGGAAAGTATTTTCTTCACATGTATCTAATGTAAGCATAATGGAAATTTTCTTTCATTACATTCTCAATTCCGATTAATTAAAAAAATCCAAAATTTTCAAATTCACATATCATAGAGCAAAAAATGAAGACCAGAGGCGGCTAGGTGGTACAGTGGATAGAGCACTGGCCCTGGAATCAGGAGTACCTGAGTTCAAATCCAACCTCAGACACTTAATAATTACCTAGCTGTGTGGCCTCAGGCAAACCACTTAACCCTACTGCCTTGCAAAAAAAAATAGACCAAATGAATATTGTCTCTAGTTTCAAAATTTGAGGTCACCTATAGGTGACTTGACACCTATATGATAGTCATGACATTGTATAATGAATAGTTACAGAGAATTCTGTCCTTATTAAGAACTTAAAGCCACTTTATGAAAAGATGTTTCTCTCAATAATATCATAAGCCTCAGTATTAAAGCCTATGACCTTTTATACTTAAATGAAAGTTAAAAAGTTTTGTTAAAAAGCTGTGAAGCTTCCCCAATTGACAAATGGTCAAAGGATATGCAAAGGCAATTTACAGATGAGGAGATCAAAGCAATCCATAGCCATATGAAAAAATGCTCTAAATCATTAATTATTAGAAAAATGCAAATTAAAGCTTCTCTGAGGTACCACCTCTCAGATTGGCCAATATGACCAGGAAGGATAATGATCATTGTTGGAAGGGTTATGGGAAATCTGGGACACTATTACACTGTTGGTGGAGCTGTGAACTCATCCAACCCTTCTGGAGAGCTATTTGGAACAATGCCCAAAGGGCAACAAAAATGTGCATACCCTTTGACCCAGCAATACCACTACTGGGTCTATACCCTGAAGAGATGATGAAAAAGGGTAAAAACATTACTTGTACAAAAATATTTATAGCAGCCCTGTTTGTGGTGGCAAAGAATTGGAAATCAAGTTAATGTCCTTCAATTGGGGAATGGCTTAGCAAACTGTGGTATATGTACGTCATGGAACACTATTGTTCTATTAGAAACCAGGAGGGACGGGATTTCAGGGAAGCCTAGAGGGATTTACATGAACTGATGCTGAGTGAGATGAGCAGAACCAGAAAAACACTGCATACCCTAAAAGCAACATGGGAGTGATGTTCAACCTTGAAGGACTTGCTCATTCCATCAGTGCAACAATTGGGAACAATTTTGGGCTGCCTGCAAAGGAGAGTGCCGGCTATATCAAGATAAGGAGCTGTGGAGTTTAAACAAAGTGCAAGGACTAATTCCTTTTAATTTAGAAAAAAACAGATATCTTATTGACTGATCTTGTTACCTCTTAGACTTCTCCTCTCTTCTTTAAAGATATGATTTCTCTCTCATCACACACAATTTGTATCAAGGTACAACATGGAAACAAAGTAAAGACTGACAGATTGCTTTCTGTGGAGGGGTGGGGGAGGGAAGCAAGATGGGGGGAATTGTAAAACTCAAATAATATCTTTAATAAAAATAAATTAAAAGAAAAGCTTTGAAGCAACAGATAGATAATGCAAAAGCTGAACTACAAGGGATTGCTAAAGTTGATCATGATAGGAATAAAAATGATGAAACTGGAATTCTCCCGAGAAGTACACCTATGACATACATATGCAAGTGTAAAAACTGTAGTGTAGTCAAAGAGGAGGTAGACTCATATATATCTTCTCCATTCCCAGCCACAGAAGAAGGAGCAACTGTTCTTGTCACCACAAAAACAAATGACTTTTCCAAGAATTCACCAGGTTCCATAAATGACACTGTCATAAGAATATGGAAATCTATTTTCACAACATAAGGACCCAGTTTGACTGGGATAGTACCACTTGCATTTTATGTCAGTGAACAGAGTGATTTATTTGTTCCATTTATAATAGTTGCTGTCATCTGTCATCAATCTAACTCTAATTAGATTTTTTTTAAATTTTGGAGTCTTTATTGATTTATTTCTCTTACTTGGGAATCAACTACCAAGAGCCCCTTCACCTCATTATTGTATTCTCTATTCAAGTATTTAGTTTCAAAGTTGTTTTTGATTTTGGATATTTATTCGATATTCACTTGTATAGTAGAAAAATAAACTGAAAATCTCAAGACAGTTTTAAAGTTTTATTCATTGCTAAAGGAAATGAGGGAGTTGAATAGGAAATGGTTAAGGTTGGTTATTCAACACTCTAAGAGGACAGAATTTTTTTTTGGCAAGGCAATGGGGTTAAGTTAAGGTCACACAGCTAGGTAATTATTAAGTGTCTGAAGTTACATTTGAACTCAGGTACTCCTGACTCCAGGGCCAGTGCTCTATCCACTGCACTACATACCTGCCTCTGAGGATAGTAATTTTTAAAAAAGTCTTCAACAAACTGTTTCTTTACACATGTTAACAAAGGAAAATAAAAAAAGGAGAATTAATAAATTGAATTCCATATACAGAAGTTCAAGGGATAGGACTATATGAATTACGGCAGCCAGGTTAAGATCAGAATTTTCATTTTGAGGTTTAGGATATAAAGATCCTTCTTTCATTTGCAAATCCCTTCATTTAGGAAATGGGAATACAATGGGATAATAAAATTCTTCTCATATGGCAGTAAATGTTTCCTATATTCCACCTTTCTGTTGTCTGTAATGAAGCAAAAATTGTCCACTGTGGTAACTCAAAATATTTTCAAATTAATTGTGAAAGTGTGGCCAAAGTATTATCTATTAGTGTTACTTGAGACTTCCTCTCCCAATGAATGCAATGGTAACATATTTTGTTCTTGCGATTCAAATGTTGATGAATTTTACCTATCATGTAGATATCAATTATGTAACCCCTTCTCTGTTTTGTGTCTGTGAAAATATTAGATCACGTTTAGATTCTTGGGTTCTTCTTACATTGTAAGAAGTGTTTTTCATTCCTGCATGAATTTGTTTTAGCAAGTAAGTTTGTTATTATGCTAACTTTTACCAGACAGTAAGTATTTTTGTAGTTTCTGGTAGGTGAACTATAAGGTAAAGAGGTGTGCTATTGGCTTTAGCTGGAATGAAGATTGGCTGGCTGATGGAGAATCAGTGTGTTATTATGAGTTTTAGGAACTTTTTGATCAATGACTTTCAAATTTTTCAAGTTCACATTCTATAGGGCAAAAAAATTAAAAAACTTCAACCACTTCTGGTTAATTATGTAAAAGCAATAGCACTGAAACAAATAGGATATTTTTGCTTTTATTAGATACCAATCAAACGCTTAGAAAAACTGAACTATTACAAGTAAATTGACAGAAATATACCTTTAAGTATTATGAAAGATCAGTTTGTAGATGTCTTGGTAGTCTTTTATAAACCTTGTTGAAGATAAGAGAGAGAATTAGAAGAAGGAGGCTGGTGGTTGATAGCTCATGTTGAGCTTACACTGTCAAAGTCAGGTCACTGCTAGTACTCAGATGCATAGGCTCAGGAATTTTATTTTATCAGCCTATTCAGGCTGTGAGGAACCATTTCTCCTTTAAATAGACTCAAAAGAGAATGAGTTATAAGTCAAAACAGTTGCTAATTATCTTTATGGGGGACAGATTTCTTTTCAAGTATTTAACTGATTATTAGTGAAAATGTTGACTGGCAAATATATAATGTAATGGAATGTTTAGATCACTGCATTGGATTTAAAAGTATATACAGGATCTTTGGTCTCTCTCTCTCTCTCTCTCTCTCTCTCTCTCTCTCTCTCTCTGTGTGTGTGTGTATGTGTGTGTGTGTGTATATCTCTATCTGAAAGGGACCTCAAACTCCATCTAGTTCAATATGTTATTTTACAGATGTAGAGTTCCTGCTAGGGTAACTTCTAAACTTGTATTCAAGTGCCTATTTGGGGATAGGTACCTTGGGCTCATGGTGTTCAGTGTTTCTGCATTCCTACAACTATAGCCAATAAACTCCTGCTGTAAAGCTTACCTTTAACTCTCAGTCATTAGACACAATTAACTCAAAACAAAGACATTTACTAAGAAGTTGTAATTCATTTAGTAGCTTAACACTTTGCTGTCTTTGCTATTGCCATATATTTTCTATAATAACTTCAATGAGGCTAGGTAAAAAACAATCAATCAGGGTCAGTTGCCAACAGATGCAGAAATTAAATGTGAGAAAGGTAAGTGACTTTCCAAGATCACACAGATAGTAAGCACCAGCTAGTATAGTTTGATTCTGGGTTCTCTGTCATTGTCTTGAGGAATAATTCACCTAAGCCATTGTTTTTACCATCGAGAGATGCCAAAGATAGTTTACCAAAAATGGTATCTCTCCGTCTCTCTGTCTCTGTCTCTGTCTCTCTCTCTCTCTCTCTCTCTGAGAGCAGTGGATATATACTAGTGATTCAAGTCAATGAATATTCATGAAGTGACTGTTATGTATATAATAGTGTGGATGCCAAAATGATGTCTCTGTCATTAAGGAACTTATGTTGTACTCAGGGGTGGCTTAAGAGTCTGACATGTACATAGATATGTATGTAAGGACATTGGAGGGATCATAAGTGCTCTATAAAAGTTTGAGGAGGGGGGAAACACCATTATTATTATTATTATTATTATTATTATTATTATTATTATTATTATTATTATTTTAAGGTTTTTGCAAGGCAAATGGGGTTAAGTTGCTTTCCCAAGGCCACACAGCTAGGTAATTATTAAGTGTCTGAGACCGGATTTGAACCCAGGTACTCCTGACTCCAGGGCTGGTGCTTTATCCACTGTGCCACCTAGCCACCCCACCCTTATTATTTTCAAAGAATATTTCATAATTCTCTATTTGTTGAGAGTTGGTCCTTACTATTGTGATTAGGGCTAGAAGAAACAAAGTAACCAGAAAATACAGTGCTTCCAGCTCCTGTGGGGAGCTTGCATATGGAAAAAAAATTGTTTAAAATGTACAAAGAATTATAGGGAATTAATAACTCATGAATCTGAGAGTTACTAAGTAAGAGAACCAGGTAAGCTTGTCATGTGGGGGGGAAGGAATATTGGGTGGAAAACCTTAAAATTAATAAACAATGAGTGGAATGGAATTTTAACTATTGTTATTTTTATAATGATTTTTTTTCCATGGAGGTCAAAGCACTCTCTCTTTAATCTTTTTTAGTTGTTGTTAGGTTTTTGCAAGGCAATGGGGTTAAGTGGCTTGCCCAAGGCCACACAGCTAGGTAGTTATTAAGTGTCTGAGGCTGGATTTGAACTCAGGTACTCCTGACTCCAAGGCTGGTGCTCTATCCACTGCATCACCTAGCCACCCCTCTCTTTTTAATCTTATCTATCTCAATATTAAATTTTTTTCTTAGTTGATAAGGCTAAAACTTCAGTGAGAATAGTGGCAAAATAGCTGTCATAATCATCAGAAAATATGTAAGTGTCTAATTGTACATAACACTATACTAGATAATGGTCTTTTTTTTCTGAGAGTTTAAAATCTAGCATAAGAAAATAAAATAAAGTATGAGGTTCTTTCCTTAGACTTGGTGTCCTCAACCTTTTGTGTGATAGATACCTTTGGATATGGTGAAACATTTCTTTTCAGAATAATGTTTTTAAAAGCATAATAAACTATGTAGTATTACAAAATAAAATGAGTTTATTTTTTGAAATTTTTTTCCTTGAAATAAAGATGGGATAATTTTCTTAAATTCTTAAATTCTTAAATTCACTGACCTCCTGCAATAGGTTTCATGGAAAATTTAGAATGAAGTCTATACTTAAACAATATAGAACAAAACTTTAAAGTAGGAATTCTTGACTTGGGATTAATGCACCTGAAGGATCTATTGGTTAGATTTTAGGGAATCTATAAATTTGACAGGAAAAAATTATATATTTATTTTACTAACCTCTAACTAAAATTTAGCATTTCCTTCAATTATACTTATTTTTAATTATTATTAAAGATATTATTTGAGTTTTACAGTTTTCCCCCAATCTTGCTTCCCTCCCCCCACCCCCACCCCACAGATAGCACTCCATCAGTCTTTACTTTGTTTCCATGTTGTACCTCGATCCAAATTGGGTGTGATGAGAGAGAAATCATATCTTTAAAGAGAACAGAATTCTCAGAAGTAACCAGATCAAACCATAAGACATCTGGGTTTTTTTTCCCGAATTAAAGGGAATAGTCCTTGCACTATGTTCAAACTCCACAGCTCCTTATCTGGATACCGATGGTACTCTCCTTTGCAGACAGCCAAAAATTGTTCCCAATTGTTGCGCTGATGGAATGAGCAAGTCCTTCAAGGTTGAACATCACTCCCATGTTGCTTTTAGGGTGTACAGTGTTTTTCTGGTTCTGCTCATTTCACTCAGCATCAGTTCATGCAAATCCCTCCAGGTTTCCCTGAAATCCCATCCCTCCTGGTTTCTAATAGAACAATAGTGTTCCATGACATACATATACCACAGTTTCCTAAGCCATTCCCCAATTGAAGGACATTAACTTGATTTCCAATTCTTTGCCACCACAAACAGGGCTGCTATAAATATTTTTGTACAAGTAATGTTTTTACCCTTTTTCATCATCTCTTCAGGATATATACCCAGTAGTGGTATTGCTGGGTCAAAGGGTATGCACATTTTTGTTGCCCTTTAGGCATAGTTCCAAATAGCTCTCCAGAAGGGTTGGATGAGTTCACTGCTCCACCAACAGTGTAATAGTGTCCCAGATTTCCCACATCCCTTCCAACAATGATCATTATCCTTCCTGGTCATACTGGCCAATCTGAGAGGTGTGAGGTGGTACCTCAATGAAGCTTTAATTTGCATTTCTCTAATAATTAATGATTTAGAGCATAATTTTCATATGGCTATGGATTGCTTTGATCTTCTCATCTGTAAATTGCCTTTGCATATCCTTTGACCATTTGTCAATTGGGGAATGGCTTTTTGTTTTAAAAATATGACTCAGTTCTCTGTATATTTTAGAAATGAGTCCTTTGTCAGAATCATTAGTTGTAAAGATTGTTTCCCAATTTACTACTTTTCTTTTGATTTTGATTACATTGGTTTTACCTGTGCAAAAACGTTTTTAATTTAATGTAATTGAAATCATCTAATTGGTTTTTAGTGATGTTCTCCAACTCTTCCTTAGTCATAAACTGTTCCCCTTTTCATAGATCTGACAGGTAGACTAGTCCTTGATCTTCTAATTTGCTTATAGTATTGTCTTTTATGTCTATGTCCTGTAACCATTTGGATCTTATCTTGGTAAAGGGTGTGAGGTGTTGGTCTAATCTAAGTTTCTTCCATACTAACTTCCAATTATCCCAGCAGTTTTTATCAAAGAGGGAGTTTTTATCCCAGTGGCATGACTCTTTGGGTTTGTCAAACTGTAGATTACTATAATCCTCTCCTGCTTTTACACCTAGTCTATTCCACTGGTCCACCACTCTATTTCTTAGCCAATACCAAACAGTTTTGATGACTGATGCTTTATAATATAATTTTAGATCTGGTAGTGCTAAGCCACCTTCATTTGCATTTTTTTCATTAAGCTCCTGGCAATTCTTGACTTTTTATTTCTCCATATGAATTTACTTGCAATTTTTTCTAGCTCATTAAAGTAATTTTTTTGAATTTTGATTGGTAGGGCACTAAACAGATAGTTTAGTTTTGGTAGAATTGTCATTTTTATTATATTAGCTCTATCTATCCATGAGCAGTTGATATTTGCCCAGTTATTTAAATCTGATTTAATTTGTGTGAGAAGTGTTTTATAATTGTTTTCAAAAAGATTTTGAGTCTGTCTTGGCAAATAGACTCCCAAGGATTTTACATTGTCTGAGGTTACTTTGAATGGAATTTCTCTTTCTAGCTCTTCCTGCTGTTTCTTGTTAGTCATATATAGGAAAGTTGAGGATTTATGGGGGTTTATTTTATAACCTGCAACTTTGTTAAAATTGCTAATTGTTTCCAGTAGTTTTTTACATGATTTCTTGGGATTCTCTAGGTAGACCATCATGTCATCTGCAAATAGTGAGAGTTTTGTCTCTTACTTCCCAATTCTAATTCCTTTAATTTCCTTTTCTTCTCTAATTGCTGATGCTAACATTTCTAATACAATATTGAATATTAGTGGTGATAATGGGCACCCTTGTTTAACCCCTGATCTTATTGGGAATGCCTCTAGCCTCTCCCCATTGAGTACAATGCTTGTTGATGGTTTCAGATAGATACTGCTCATTATTTTAAGGAAAAGTCCATTTATTCCTATCCTCTCTAGTGTTTTTAATAGGAATGGATGCTGTATTTTGTCAAAAGCTTTTTCAGCATCTATTGATATGATCATATGGTTTCTGATAGGTTTGTTATTGATATAATTGAGTATACTAACAGTTTTCCTAATATTGAACCAACCCTGCATTCCTGGAATAAATCCTACTTGATCATAATATATTATCCTAGTGATGACTTGTTGTAGTCATTTTGCTAAGATTTTATTTAGGATTTTTGCATCTATATTCATGAGGGAAATAGGTCTATAATTTTCTTTCTCTGTTTTAACTCTTCCTGGTTTAGGTAGCAGCACCATATTGGTTTCATAGAAAGAGTTAGGCAGAGTTCCATCTTTCCCTATTTTTCCAAAGGGTTTATATAGGATTGGAACCAATTGTTCCTTAAATGTTTGGTAGAATTCACTTGTGAATCCATCAGGCCTTGGAGATTTTTTTTAGGGAGTTCACTAATAGTTTGTTGAATTTCTTTTTCTGAGATAGGGTTGTTCAGGTATTTAATCTCTTCTTCATTTAACCTGGGCAACTTATATTTTTGTAAATATTCATCTATTTCACTTAGATTATCAAATTTATTGGCATAAAGTTGGGCAAAATAATTTCAAATTATTACTTTAATTTCCTCCTCATTGGTGGTGAGTTCACCTTTTTCATTTATAATACTAGCAATTTGGTTTTCTTCTTTCTTTTTTTTTAATCAAATTGACCAGAGGTTTATTGATTTTATTGGTTTTTTCATAATACCAACTTTTGGTTTTATTGATTAATTCAATCGTTTTTTGCTTTCAATTTTATTAATTTCTCCTTTGATTTTTAAAATTTCTAATTTGGTATTTGATTGGGGATTTTTGATTTGTTCTTTCTCTAATTTCTTTAGTTGCATGTTTAGTTCATTGATTTCCTCTTTCTCCAATTTATTCATATAAGCATTTAGAGCTATAATATATCCCCTGAGAGTTGCTTTGAATGAATCCCATAGATTTTGGTATGTTGTTTCATTATTATCATTATCTAGGATAAAATGGTTAATTCTTTCCATAATTTGTTTTTTGGTCCACTCATTTTTTAAAATGAGGTTATTCAGTTTCCAATTTGCTCTGGGTCTATATCTCCTTGGCCCAGTATTGCATATGACTTTTATTGCATTGTGATCTGAAAAAGATGTATTCACTATTTCTGCCTTTCTGCAGTTGATCATAATGGTTTTTATGTCCTAGTACATGGTCAATTTTTGTATAAGTTCCATGTACTGCAGAGAAAAAGGTATATTCCTTCCTATCCCCATTCAGTTTCCTCCATAAGTCTACCATATCTAATTTTTCTAACAATCTATTTACCTCCCTAATTTCTTTCTTGTTTGTTTTATGATTTGATTTATCTAGATCTGATAACAGGAGGTTGAGGTCTCCTACTAGTAGAGTTTTGCTGTCTATGCCTTCCTGTAATTCTTTCAGCTTCTCCTCTAAGAATTTGGGTGCTGTCCCACTGGGTGCATATATATTCAATATTGAAATGACTTTATTGTCTATGGTACCTTTTAGGAGGATAAAGTTTCCTTCCTTATCTCTTTCACTATCTATTCTTGCTGCTGCTTTGTCTGAGATAAGGATTGCTACCCCTGTTTTTTTTACTTTCAGGTGAAGCAAAATATATTTTGCTCCAACCTTTTACCTTTACTCTATATGTATCTCTCTGCTTCAAATGAGTTTCTTGTAAGCAGCATATTGTAGGATTCTGGTTTTTAATCCACTCTGCTATTTCCTTAGGTTTTAAGGGAGAGTTCATCCGATTCACATTTAAGGTTATGATTACTAATTCTTTATTGCCCTGTGCTGTCTTCCCACTGTTTGTATTTTTCCCCCTTTCCCCCCTTTTATCCATATTCCCCAGTATTTTGTTTTTGAATACCACCCCCTTCTGTGTGTTTGCCCTCCTATATCACTCCCTCCCCTTTCTTTCCCCTTTCCCTGTTCCCTTCCCTTCCTTTTGTTATTTCCCCTTATTTCCTCCACTCCCCTACCCTTTCTCTGTCCCCCCTCCCCTTTTCCCCTTTTACTTCTTGAAAGGTTAGATGTTTTATAAGTTAACTGAGTATGTGTAGGTTGACTTTAAGCCAAGTCTGATGAGAAGAAGATTCAGGTGTTTCTCTTCTACTCCCTTCTTCCTCTCTATTACCATAGGTTTTTTGTAGCTCTTAGTGTAATGAGATTTGTCCCATTTAATCCACTCCCTCCTCCCATCTCTTTCCTGTCCCCCTTTTTAGGGAGGTAGTGTATTTTTTTTAGATCATTCTATCTAAGTCATAGAAAATTCTGAGTGTCTGCCCCTTCTAGTTCAGTATGTTCTGTTGAAGAGTCCAAATTCCTGAGAGTTATTAGAGTCTTTCTCCCAAGTGGAGTTAATGCCAGTTACATCCCATTAGATATCAGTCTCATGGATAGGTCATGGATATCCAGCATTTCTGGCTAGGTATATTCTCTCTGTTAGAGTTACATTTCTCAGGATTCTCAGGATTTATGAGAGTCTCTACCACCCCCATGCTGGGATATAGCCAGTTTCAACTTGCTGGATTGCATTTTTTTCCTTTTACCGCCCCCCCTTTTTTTTTAACCTTTCCATGTGTCTCTTGAACCTCCTTTTTGATATCCAAATTTTCTGTTTAGCTCTGGTCTTTTCATCAGAAATTTTTGGAATTCTTCCATTTCGTTAAATGTCCATCTTTTTCCCTGGAAGAGAAGGCTCAGCTTTGCAGGAAAGTAGATTCTTGGCTGCATTCCAAGCTCCCGTGCTCTTCGAAATATCTCATTCCAGGCCCTTCGATCCCTTAAAGTTGATGCAGCCAGGTCCTGCGTGATCCTTACTGTGGCTCCTTGATATTTAAATTGTTTCTTTCTGGCTGCTTGCAGGATTTTCTCTTTTATCTGATAGTTCTGGAGTTTGTCCACAACATTCCTTGGTGTTTTCCTTTTAGGATCTTTTTCTGGTGGGGATCGATGTACTCTTTCAATAACTACTTTGCCCTCCGATTCCATCATGTCAGGGCAGTTTTCCATCACGTCAGGGCAGTTTTCCATCACTAGATCCTGTAATATTAAGTCCAGGCTTTTTTTCTGTTCAATGTTTTCAGGAAGTCCTATAATTTTCAGGTTTCCCCTCCTTGATCTATTCTTGAGGTCAGTGGTTTTGTTGATGATGTATTTCACATTTGCTTCTATTTTTTCTATTTTTTGATTTTGTTTAACTGACTCTTGCTGTCTTGTGGAGTCATTAGTTTCTGTAGACTCCATTATTTTTTGGGGGGAGGAGTTTTCTTCATTAACCTTTTCCAATTGGTCAATTCTACTTTTGAAAGAGCTTTCCATTTGACCAATTGAGGTTTTGAGAGAATTAATTCCTTTTTGCATTTGCTCATTTGAGGATCTGAGAGAATTATTCTCATTTTTCAAGGTATTAATTGTCTCCCCCAAATTTTCCAGTTGATTTTTAAACTCCTTCCTTATTTCTTCAAGGAAGTCTTTCTGTGCTGGAGACCAGATTGTATTCTCCTCAAAGGTTCCAGGTCTCTCTGGGTTGGGGTCTTTCCCTTCCTGGAATTTTTCTATGGATCCACCTTTCCGTTGACCCTTTTTCATTATGCTAAGACCTTGAGTTGGGTGGGGCTGGTTCACCTGGGCTTGCAATCTCTAAAGGCTTTACTGAGTGCAGTTTCTCTGGCTGGCCAGTAGGAGGTGCTGGTCTGTGACCTTGGTTGTGAGGCCTTCTCCCTTTGCTTGAGTGAGGGAATTGGAGCTATTGAATTCTTTTGCCTTCAATCAATGGTGGGCTTTACCCTGGCCTGAGGTGATTCCTCAGCTGGGCTGGTTCTTTTGCTCACACACCTGGGCCTGAGGCAGAAATAGTTTGCATTTGTTTGAGAAGAGGCCTCAGTGCAATGGAGGCGTGGGCTCAGAGTTTCTCAGACCAGAGGAGCCCAGGGATGGTGTCCGCAGCTGTCCTGCACCAGACCTCTCCCTGCAGCCCCTTCCCCAAGCTCCAGGGGGACAGCACCAACACCAGCGCCTCTGCTTCCCCATGGACCCAAGCCCCCTTCGTCCAGCCCCACTGCTGATCCAGCAGGTCCGGCTCTCAGGCTCTCAGACTCCCAGTTCCGATTCAGCTGTTGGTCTGGCTGATCTTCCCTGGGAGCTCAGACTCACCTGCCGGTACTCAGCCAAGGCTGCTGTGGGAGACAAATCCTGAGGTAGATTTTCCTCTCCTGGCTTTTCTTTCTGGGTTTCCTGGTTCGGATTTCTTTTAAGAGGTTTGTTTCATGTGATAGAAGGGGAAGAGATCAGGAGACTTTAGAACTGTGCCTGTCTTCTCCCCGCCATCTTGGCCTACATTTCCCTTCAATTATACTTATAAGAAATAAATATTATTCTTAGAAGGAAGGGATTAACAATCAGTGGGATCCATGATTCAAAAAAAAGGTTAAGAATTCCTACTTTAGAGGATATAGTATTGTAATTCAATATAGTGAATATTTATTAAACACCTTTTCCAGTACAAAGCAGGATATGAATGCTTTCAACTTGGGCAGAGGGCCTGAGAAGTTCCATATGGTTGGAGAATTTGGGTTAGTTTCACTAAGGAAATGATGTTTGAATTGATGCTTGAAGTATGATTAGCATTCCAATCAGAGGAAATTTAATGGTAGAGGCATAGGGAATAGCACTTATAGGAAAGTATAGGACATACTTGGGGAACAGATGGGAATCCAGTTTAGATATATCACAAAGTATATAAAAATGACTAGTGTGAGAAAAGTTTAGAAATATAGATTGTGAGGAGGACACTAAATGTTGAGCTGACAGTTTGGTTTTATTTTATGCTACTGCATTTTTTGGGCAAAAAAATCATAGAAGCCATGACTAATAAAACAGGCAGTGTGTTGACAAATGTTTAACAACAAAATCTCTAGGGGAAAAAAAGAAAAAAAAATATAGGCACAACATAATTTAAAATTTACTCTGCATTAATAATGTTACCCATAACTCTAGAAATCAACAAAACAATAAATCAAGTCTTGACTCATAGCATTTACTTTGGGACAGCTCTATTCATTAGGAAGTTTTTCTTTACATCAAGATAAATCCATCTTTCTGTAACTTCTAATTACTTTATCCTTTAGGACCAAGCCAAAGAAGTCTACTTCCTGTTCTACATGACAGTTCTTCAAATAATTGAAGACTGCTATAGAATTCTTTTAAGTTTTTCTGCTTCAGGCTAACATTTCTATTTCCTCCATTGGTATGCAATTCTCTCACCATTCTGGTTGTCCTCTTTCCAGTTTCTCTCCATCTATTTTGCATCATTGCTAAAATGAGTGCTGAATTAAACTCAGTATTCCAGATATAGCGCAATCAGAGAAGGAAATCCTACTTCTTTTATTGTGGATATAAGGCTTCTCTATGTAGTGAAGAAATTAGCTTTTTTTTATTTTCATGTGACATTTGACTCATATTGAGCTGACAATCCAGGTTACGGATTTCATCTCTTTTCAGATGAAGTAGCTACATTCACCTTGTCTTTATAAAGCTGTAGAGTCAAATCTAATTGTATAATTTCACATTATATTTATTTTTTTTATCAGATATAGTCTACTTTAAGATCTTTTTGGATCTTGGCTGTGTCATCAGATATTTTAGCACTACTTCATCTTTGGATTTAACAAATATATATATATATATATATATATATATATATATATATATATATACGTATATATATACGTATATATATATATGTACGTATATATATATCATCAGAATCACTGACCAAGATGAACCTAGAAGAGACTCTGTAATGTTTCACTAGAGACACTTTATTATTATTAGTTAATTGGGAGGTCTGGTATGACCATATCAATAAATACCCAGTTCTCTTAATTCCTATTTGTCATTTAGCCCATGGTTTCTACTAGGGATTTGTGATATTGGTCTAATTGCTTTACACCAAAAAATCCTTTAATTTCTTATATTTTCCCCATGTGACAACAATTATTTACATGTTTGAAGCATTGCAGTTTATTACAGTAAGTTCTGTTTATTACAAAAGCATCATGATCACACAATGATTCTGTTGTTTCTACAGTGATATATCAAACTGATCATTTCTGACTAAGAACAGTGTGTTCTTACAGTTTTTCAACCTGTTATCAAATTGTTTCCAAACTGCCATGAGGACTTGACATGTGAGTGCAAATCAATTCCTAAAGGATGATTAATCATCTGCAAGTATTCATTCGCATTCTGCATCTTGTATCAGATTAGCTTCCTTATTTCGGCTAATCTGTATGTAATCTTATCTCATCAGCTGTATAATCATGTGATCAAGATCTTACAAATATTTTAATCTTGAAGTGAAAATATCAGGCCATTTGAAAACGATGATCTCTGAGCATCTCGAAAGCATTACATATCATCAGACAATATGTAGAAACAAGCTTTATAGTATTAAAGAGGTTTTTAAAAAAATAGTTATTTAAACTTATCCTCTTCTTATATTACTATTCTTTTCTATGGTGTATTTCATATAAACTGGTTGACAGTAGCAGTCATTTATTTTTGTCAACTAGCTAGGTGGCTAAAAACAAAAAAGTAATTTTTGTCTCTTAGCAAGAAAGCTTATGAAATCCTATTATTTTCGACTATATAGTTGTGTGAACATTTTAACTTGTTCTTTTTTTAAATCAAAATAAACTCAAAATGAAACCAGATTTAAGACTGTATTTATCTGTGGTTGAATCAAATACTGCAAACTTTTGTTCAAATGAAAAGAGTAACAAAGAATTAAATTTATACATGATTATATTATGCTATATTGTTATACATATTACAAGTTGTAACATTTTTGTAAAAATGTAATTTATATTTTAAAAAGTTGTGAAATAAATCTTACATTTAAATGAAAGTATATGAATTGTCATTGATTTATTTTTGAGTCTTATAGAATGTTCTACATAAAGTATTAACAATTATTATAGCCTTACAATTTAATATTTACAATTTTCCTAATTATAAACAGAAAACATTTCATATTTTATATTTATAATTATATAGCATAAAATTTATTTTGGCATTTTTAGGGGCAAAAGTTATCATTGCAATTATTGTAAGCTCTTAATGAATAAACATAAAGGAATGACCTTACAGGTCATGAGACTTTTTTTTGTTGTTGATGCTAAAAGGGATTCATGGAACAAAAAATGCTTGGAAGCATTGACTTGCATGACATCTTTCTACCTTGAACAAAAGGTTAGTTGGAGAAACTTTGTTCAACATTTTGTTGAAAGAAATGAAATGATATTATCAGAGCTATGTTTCAAAAAAGTTATTTGGGCAGAAACATGGAGAATATATTGGAATCTATTCTTTAAATATGTAGTAATAATTGGAAATGTGAGATACCAGCGTTGTGGAGCATGATTAAAAGGCTATCACAATTATTTCTTTACCAAGAGAACCCCAAAAGGAGTCACTGAGAGTCAGACACAATTGAAATGACTCAGCACAACAATAGGGAACAGATTTGGAAGGCAATCATTTTAGCATTACTACTGAAAAGATCTTTAACTGACTGAGTATAGGAAGTAAAGAAGGAGAGAATCAAAGGTGACTCATGTTTTGAGCCTGGATGATTAGGAAAATAGTGATATCATTTACAGTTTTTATCAGTGGGAGTTAATTTTGGGAGACTGTCTATAGGAGAGGATAAGATGGGTTCAGTATGAGACCCAATTTTATTTGAAGTTCATCCAGGTGGAGATTTTCAATATATAACTAACTAGAAATACAGAACTAAACTCTGGAGAGAAATTACAGTTAGATACAGAAATTTAAGAGCCATCTGCAGAGAGTTGATAATTAAGGGGATGGTATTATTTTGGGAAAAGGGAAATATAGGAAAAAGTGCTGAGGACAGAATCTTTGAGAATATGAACATTTAGGAGGGAAGAAGAAAAGTCCTCTGAAACAGAGGAGTGGTGAGATAAGAATCAAACCTAAGAGAAAATATGATATAAATACAAGAAATAGCATATGTTACAAGTGAGAAATCTCTTTGGATCATCAAAATGGAGCTATCCAGTAGGGAGTTGGAAATATGGAACTTGTGTACTAGTGAAAGGACAGGGCTGGAGTTACATATTTGGAAGTTATTTGTACAGAGATGATAATTGATACAGGATGAACCATCTGACAATATACAGAGATATGACAATAGGGTGAAGGACAGAATACTGGGAATAAAGATATATTGAAAGAGATGAGGTGATTTCACGGTTGTTACAGGAAAACCGTTAGAATGGTTTCAAGGATGTCAAGAGGAGAGACTATAAAATGAAGGGCAATTAAAAATGTTACATTAAGAAAGATGAGAATTAAATTTTGAGATTAAGAAAGAAAAGAATTTTTAAACTGGATCTATTGGTAAAGAAGGATTAGAAGTTGAATTTCATAAAATTGAGAAATAAGGTAGGAAGGTGTGTTAATAAATTGTCATAGAAGTTTGGAAGTGAAAGGCTAGGGTAGCAGAGTTAAAGAATTCTTTTTAAGTCTAAGGGATGAATTGCATACTTTTAGAGTAAAGGAAGGTAATATAATAGGAGAGATTTAAGAAGTCTCAGATATAGCAGGAGAGATTTAAGAAAGAATTCTGCAATTTTACAAAACTGATCAGGTGGAAAAGAATCAAAAGCAGGTGGAAGATGTTAGCTTTCCCAAGAAGAATAACTTCATCTTTTGAGGCCTAACAGAAAAGAATAATTAGATGATAGTAAAGAGAGGTTTAAAAGACGAGTAGATTGAAAGTGTATTAATTACAGCATCAGGGATATAGGATGGTCGAGGACTGAAAAAAGATTATTGGATTAAAAGTTTCTAGATTATTAGTAAATTTCAAGAGGGTGGTTTCAGAAGCATGAAGGACCTGAGTGGAAAAAAAAATAAAAGCAGAGAGCATAGACTTTTCTTTTTAGGCATTTAGTGGTGAAGGGAAAGGAGGTATAGCATGATAGTTTGAAGGTGTAAATGTCATTTTTAGAACAAGTGTGTTTGTGTGTGTGTGTGTGTGTGTGTGTGTGTGTGTGTGTGACAGACAGACTGAGAGAGAGAGAGAGAGAGCTTGAATACACTTGATAGAAACAAGTCTCAGAAGAGAAGAGAATGGATAAAGACCAAAGATGGAATGAGAAGAGAATGGATAGACCAAAGCTGGAGGGGTTATCCCTTGGCAAAAAGGAAGAAGACATGTAGGGAGAAATGAAGCTGAATTAATACATGTATAATAGTCTAAATCTCAGAAAGCAGGAAACTGAGGTTACCTTTGAGTAGAAGCTAAATGAAGGGCTTGAAAACATGAAAATGGAAAAGCTGCTTGGGAAATGTGATAAAGAATTTAGAATAAGTTGTAACAATATTATGAGTCCAGCTGAGGTCAAATAACATGAATTTGTGATTTTTCTCACCAATGTTTGGCTCCTTGAGAAAGGAAATGCACATGGGAGGGAATAAGTATTTGTATAGCACCTACTATGGGTCAAGCACTGACTGGGCTAAGTGCTTTACAATTATTATCTCATTTGATCTTCACAATAACCCTGCAAGATAGATGCTATTATTATCCTTAATTTACAGTGGAGAAAACTGAGGTAAACAAGTTCAATGACTTGTCCAGGATTGCACATCTAATAAGTATTTGAGTTCAAATTTCCACTCAGGTCCTCCAAACTCTAGGCACCAGATGCCTCTAAAGGAGATAGGCTGGCAATTAGAGTAAGACTTGTGGAAGGTCACATGTTTCTGATGGCGACTGTTATTATTACAATGTTATAACATGAAGGTTAGTTATGCAAAGCGAAACCAGAACAAGGGCAATAGTTTGGGAGGACAGAGAGGCTGGTACTCGATGCAGATACTACTTTATGACCCCGAGGCTGCTTTTGGTGGTGGTATTCTCTGCTGTATTTCTCATTTCCCCTTCTCTCTCTCTCTCTGACTCAGTGTTCCAAAAAATACCATAGGATGTGGTTCTGTTAGACTTTGAAGGGCTATAGTTTAGGAAAAGTGAGAAGAATGAGGCCTCCCCATAGCTTGTTTCATCTTTTAGATATCTTATAAACCTAGCGTATCCTTTTTTTTAAAAAAGGCAGTGGGGTAAGTGACTTGCCCAAGGTCACATAGCTAGGTAATTATTATGTGTCTGAGACTGGATTTGAACTCAGGTTCTCTTCACTACAGGGTCAGTGCTCTATCCACTGTGCCACCTAGCACTCCCTCATATCCTTCTTAAGGAACTAGACTTCCTCAAGCTCTCCCTCCTCCCCCACAATCTTTTCAACAGCTTTAAGGATATCACTTACTCAGAACTGAATTTCTATCTCTTAGAATAGTATTAAAAACTTTTATTGACACCTTTTATTTTTTTATACTCCCTATTTTGCAATATACCCTATCAGAATTTCTCCTGGTAACAGAAATTGCTAAGCAAGATAGTAAAAGATGATCATATGGTTGTACATGTGATATTTTGCAATCATGCTCCACCTTTTTTGTTTTTTTGTTTTTGGTTTTTTTGCAAGGCAATGGGTGTTAAGTGGCTTTCCCAAGGCTAGACAGCTAGGTAATTATTAAGTGAGTCTGGATTTGAACTCAGGTCCTCCTGACTCCAGGGCTGGTGCTCTATCCACTGTGCCACCTAGCTGTCCCCATACTCTACCTTTTTACTGGAAGTTTTAAAGTAAATTTCTTTATCTGGTCTCTAGGAATAATATTAGTCGTTGTAACTAATCTGATGTTATCTAGCTCTTAGTGTTTTTTCCCCCTTTTATGTTATTTTAGCCATTCTGCATATAGTTCTCCTAGTTTTTATTTTGCTCAGTTTCAGTTCATATAGGTTTTCAGATGCTCATAGTAAAGAGGGCCCTGTGCAGGGCAATTTTGGGGCCACGCCAGTTGTGGGCATCACTGATTTTTTTTTTAGGAGAGTGTTCTTTAACGTGTTGTGAGTCTGTTCAACAATTGTCTGGCCTGGTGGGTTGTGAGGGATTCCCATGACATGTTTACTTCTCCACTGGGAACAAAATGTGGCAAAGGGGTAAGAGGTAAAGAAGGGGCCATTATCTGTTTTTATAGTGTGAGGGAACCCTAGGGTGCGGAAGGCAGCCATCAAAGCAGTGACAACTGCTCTGGAAGTTTCAGAAGTCAAGGCTTAAGCAAAAAGAAAGTGAGAAAAAGTGTCAATACAAGTAAATATGTAGTTGTGCCGGCCAAAAGGTGCAAAATGAGTGACATCAGCCTGCCACAAAGAGTTGGGTCGGAGTCTGCGAGCGTTGACTCCTGTCCTAGTGAGTGGGCTGAGGGGTAAAAATGGTGCACACTTACTGCACTGTCGAGAGAGGTTTTTGCATGCCTCAATGGTTAAATCAGGGTAAAGACGGTGAAGGGATGCTGGGGACAAATGAAACCTGTGGTGGAGCTCCTTTGCCTGCTGCAGGGGTTCAGTGGGGGTAGTTAACAAGATAAGATTGTCCATGAGACTGTTGCCTGCAGAGAAGGGGCCTGGTAGCCTGGTACGTGAGCGGATGTGGGAGAGGAACAACGGTGCTGCTCTGCTGTGCAGGAATGCATCAGAGCAGACATGAGGTTGGCCTCTTCTGGGGGTAGGGATGCAAAGGGGAGGCTAGAAAGCATCTGCACAGCATAAGCACTGTTACTGAAAATGTTGATGGGATCAGAGGGGAAGCGGGCAAGGACCAAGGCTAGGGCCTGCAGTTCTACCCATTGCACAGACTGGGTGTGAGGGCTCTTATGAGTGAACAAAACAGATCCATTTTTGTACATAACATAGCCCAGGTGCTTTCTGTTTGCATCTGTAAAGGCTACATAAGCCTGTGGAATGGGTCAGCGGGGAGGGAAATGAGAAGGGGAGTGTGCTGACAGGGAGTGCTGAAATCCGCTTGAGGAGAGGGGAGGGTGGGATATGGTTACCAACAGACCCCACAAAAGCCCAGGAGTGCCAAGGCAAAATCAGGGGAGTCAGAAAAGCAGTGAGGGATACGATGAAGGGGTATGAGAAGGACAAGTTCATCAGGGTCGGTTCCGAAATGAACTTTGGCAGCCTTCCGAGCCTTTAGGATGAGATGAGCCAAGGACAACACCAGTGAGGCTATACGGGGAAGGGAGGACCGTGATAGGTGTACCCAAAGCAGGAGTGCACTCTGCCAGAGGCGGGCAACGTGTGGAAAGATAATCAGGGAGAACGGTTAGTGAGGGTCCCTTTGGGAGACAGTAGCTAGGCATAAAGCTGAGTTAACTTTGTCAATGGCTGCCATGGCCTCTCTGGTCAGCACACGGAGGTTAGAGGGATCAGGGGAGCCTCTAAGGCAGTTGAAAAGAGGCTGCAAATCTTTAGTCGAGACAGGCAGGGAGGGGCGAAGCCAGTTAATGGTCCCACAAATCTCCCGGAGGGAAGTAAGAGTGAGGGTCTTTGGAATGGTAATGACTGGCCAGCCTAAGAGGGCCGAGGAAGAATGCACCATAAAGCCCAGGTAGGTAAATGGGGGCTGCCTCTGAATCTTATGCGGAGCTATTTTCAGGCCAAAATTAGAAAGGCTCTCTTTAACCCAGGCCTCTATCGTCTTAAGGGTGGCCTGAGAGGGGTGGGACAATAATATGTCGTCCATGTAGTGGATGCAGGTTAGATGTGGGTAGGTACAGATGGGTTTGAGGGCTGCAGCAACTTAAGTCTGACAAAGGGTGGGACTACTTGCCATGCCCTGAGGCAGAACCACCCAATGAAAGTGGTCATTTGGAGATTCATAGTTTGTAGCGGGGAGCATCCTGAGGCTGCAGGGGAATGCTGTAAAAGCAGTCTTTAATGTCTATTACAAAAATGGGTTGGTTTTGGGGTATAGCCGATGTGTGAGGGAGACTTGGCTGTAATGGGCCCATGGGGACCAGCCAACTGTTGGGTCCCCAGAGGTCATGTAAGAGACGTTTTTTTTGCTGGTGTCTTTTTTGGGATAACAAAAATCGGGGAGTTCCAGGGACTGTTGGAATGAACAATGTGTCCCAAGGAAAGCTGCTCCGAGACAAGGCAGTGGAGAACAGTCAATTTAATAGTAGGTAAACTCCACTTATCTGTCCATAAGGGGGTCTCATCCTTCCATTGCATTGGGGTAGGCAGGGGGCAAGGAGGGAAGGATGGCAGGGGTGGAGCAGTGGCCTCTAGAATTGGGGGTGACCGGTAGAGACATCAGTGGATATGGGGAGACCCATCTGTTTCTGGAGGTCCCTTTCCCAAAGGACAAGGGGAGCACCCAGTACCAGGAGGGGTCGGATGGATCCTGAATGATCTTCCCAGTCCTCCCATTGGAGGTCTCTGGACAGCATCTGAGTGGATGTTTCCCCACAGACCCCCATGATGGTGGGTCCTTTTTCATTGGGCCATTCACTGGGGGCCTGATCGGCAGGGATAACAGTGGTATCAGCTACTGTGTGAATGACCCTAGTCCAACCTGACCCGGACAATTTTAGGGACATTCTGGGCTGCCCAATTTGAATGGGTGCTGTCCAGAGGATGTCGTTCCCTCAACTTAAACAAGACATTTTCCATGACACTGTTAATGACCCCAGAGAATATATTTCTTACTATTTGATACCTAACTAAATAGCACTATTTACCAGACTGTTGAAGAAAGGCAGCTCTCTAGTCACATCTCTCATGGAGTCTCTTATAAATCTCAATAAGAGATACCTTGTCTGTGAAGAACGTACAAGGCTACATTTTGCTCAATCATGTTAAATGCTTTACTAAAGGCAATAAAAAATAAACACAGAAGAGCGGGGTGGAATCAAGATGACATAAAGTAGGAATTCCTGAAAACTTGACTCCAAAAAACTCCAAAAGTCATCAAATTGTGACTAGCCAAAATTTAGAGGGACAGAACCCCCAGAAAGACTGAGCAATACAAATTCCCAGTCCAAGACAACTTAGAAAATCCACAGATAAAGTCTGTTTCACTAGGACTGGGTGGGGGTGGGGTGTTGGAAAGAGCCGTAGCCCAATGGAGAGAGAGTAAACCAACTCTAGCCTTGCAGGAACAGCCCCCAGGGTTCCTGGGTCCATAGCAGAGGGGACAGTTTCCAGACCTCTTGGCCGAGGAATACAGCTTGAAGGGGCAGTGAGAGAACTCTGCCTCACCAGAGTGAGGGTAGAGCCCTGGCTGGTCCCACCTGGGAACCTGTGGTAGAAACCTGTGAAGCCTTTCAACACTTCCAGAGCACTCAGCCCACAGACCATAAGGGGGTGGGGAGAAATTGCAGTGGTCTTGCTGCTTTCCCTGCTGTTTGCCCACACTGAGATCCAGGTGGCATTCTGGGATCCCTACTATCATAGAGGAGCAGGGATTCTCCTCACAGGTCTACGGCAGAAGGGTGTGCGTTTGTAGTCATCCACAGACCAAAGCACAGACCAGGAAAACAGTCAGAGCCTCTCAATAAAACCTTGGAGGAATTAAGGTCCCTGTGGTTTGGGTGTCTCCAACCACCCCAAAAAAAGTCTTGGAAGTGTGGTAAATCAGTCATAAGCTGAGGAAGTGAGAAAACAGAAGAAAAAGAAGAATCTGACAATAAAAGATTACTCTGGTCCCATGGAGGATCAAAATAAACACTCAGAAGATCACAAAGTCTAAACTTCTGTAAGATAAGCATTTATAAAAAGGGAGAGATGACTATGTTTGGAGATAGTACTTAAGTCCTCTTCCCATCATAAAATAATACTTATTGCAAATTTCTGGAATTTTCATACAACTACATTAAAAATTGTATTTCAGATAATTGAATAAATATAAATGATTAAAAATCCATATCTGAATAGTAGCTTTTTGAAAGTATACTTTTCTTTAAGAAGCTAAAGCAGAAGTTTCATTTTACATAATGACCAAGTTTCACATTAATCATTTTAACATTAATCATTTAACATCTTTGGTATAGTGTATTGACTTGGAGTATGGAAAATTTAGTCTAATTCACCCACTGTGACTAGCTACAAGACCCTAAGAGAGTTTCTTAAAGCTCTTTGGATCAGTGTAATACTCTAGGATTTATAGTTATGCATAGCAATGATCTACATTGAGGAAGTTTCTTATGCTACTGAAATCATAAATCTTTCACATATTTAATGTATTGCACATGTAGCCATATGAAATGAAAATGGATTGAATATAGTGGTGTTTGGAATACAAAAATATATAGCTTTGTTTATGGGTGTGACTATTTGATGGACCAGTGAAAACTTGAGTGACTTTTTGTACTTATTTTAATACAGGCATCCGTATTTAAGATTTAAGAACAAGATTGTTATTTTCTTGTTTGGAATTTTTATAGCTGAAAGAATCTCAAGAACAGAACATACAGTCGCAGCAGTCTACTAATGAGTTAGAAGATCATATACAAAAGTAAGAGTTAATAGTTTACTGATCCTACTAATTGTAGAGCAAGCACAAAAGAAAAATCTGTAAATTGTTGTAATAGATTCATATGTAAGATAGAAAGCTAAAAGTTTCTTCTGTTCAGTTGGAGAGAAGAATAATTTACTTAGCTCTGACTTGTTTTGAGATGAATAAATGACTGACTGACTGAATGAATGAATGAATGAAAAAGCATTTCCTAAGCATTTTGGAGCTGAGTATTGTGGAAATTACTGGGGATAAAAATGCCAAAAGCCAAGTGTCTGCCCTTAAGGAGTACTTACATTCTAATGGTGGCCAAGGTTTGGGATACTTGGGTCCTCAAAATTTCAGGGATGGTGCACAAGGCTGTAGATATTAAATTGAATTACATACCAAATTGAACCTGTGCTAATTCATCTATTTCCCCCCTCAAGAACTAGGGTAAAAGCACTCCAATCACATGTATAGGGAGCCTGCCTTCTAATAATGAAATTCCAGATATCTCCTGGTGGGAGCTGCAAGATTCCTTCCATTAAAGATAGAACTCTTGGGCTACATAGTTTCTTGGCCTGAAATTTAAGATTCTTCATACTGGGGCAGCATCCTGCCTTTCCACACAGCAATTTTATTATTCCCTCTTTTAGGACCTTGGCTCCAGTACAACTGAACTATTCTTTCCTTTAAAACATGTCCTGGGGGTGGCTAGGTGACTCAGTGGATAAAGCACCAGACCTGCAGTCAGGAGTACCTGGGTTCAAGTCCAGTCTCAGACACTTAATAATTACCTAGCTGTGTGGCCTTGGGGAAGCCACTTAACCCCATTTGCCTTGCAAAAACCTCAAAACAAAACAAAACAAAAAAAAAACATGTCCTATACTTTACCACCTCCATCCTGTGCCTGTAATGTCCATCTATGCCATCTGTATTCATCTTCTCTGGAGTCTTCTCTGAACTCTATTGTTGATAATGAATGACCTTCACCATCAAACTTCACAAAGCACTTTCTGTTGTCATCTCCTAATGCTCTTATATTCCAGTTGTATAAGAACACTGACTATGGCTTATCTAAATTTTGCATTCTATCAGAGCCATTAGGGGTAAGCAATTAATGCTTTTTAATTGAATTGTAATCAAATTCAACTTGATGAATTGAATTGAATATAGCAAGAGACTACCACTCTCTAGATATCTGATCCTCTGACAGATTAGTGTCCACTACCTCAGTGGCAGAAGAGAATCTCAAATAATCATATATATTATCTAGGACAGCAATTCAGCTTTATTATGATTTAAATAGGTTGTTGTGGCCTTACACTGAAATTCTTGTTAAAAAATCTAGTTCTAATGTGGGGAAAAGAGAAGGGGGAAAACGCATTCCCTGGTCCAATGAGTCATTTTAAAAAGTATCTTTTGAAATCCAATTTACTTTTCAAGTTAAGGACTGCCTAGATCTAAATTCATAATAAATTTTTTTTGTGAGACTTTGTATTTTAATCACATTAAATAATATCATTTATGTTTAGTGGGCTAGAGCATTTACTTCAACAGCTAATTTACACATATCTACATTTAAAATAATAAAAGCAGAAAATGGCATAAAACTTTTTTAAAAAAATTTATTTCTGGTTGTATTACTGGAAAGTACCTTAGGTATTGCAGAATGACCATAATCATTTGGGGGAATACTCTAAAATGAAGTGGTATAAATGAAGAGCAGATAGTAATTGTACATATTTTAAAATAAGAGATGAAATTATTAGTGAGGCTACTGTTTCTTTGGTTTTTATTTTCACAGAATATTGTTAGATTTGTTTGTTGAACTCAAATACTCTTTTTGCTTTTATTGCTTCTCAATGATTGAATATAATTTGAAGAAATGGGTCAAAGACAATGCTATTCAATTGCATAATATTTAAATTATGGAGTTTGACTTAATTATTCTGTTCCGTCTTACAGATTTAAAAAGCTGAAGAAAACAAAAAAAAGAAATTAAGACAATATAAAAATTATGTTTACCAGGGAGTAGTAAACCAAACACATTCTGAAGTGGATAGACAACTTAATTGTTTAAACAATAAAGTAAAATCCTTAACATTGGACAATGTAAAAAGAGTTATCTTTATATTCCTTTTGAGAAGGTTATAGGCTGTGAGAAGAGAGGATCAGTCAACTCCCCCTAAACAAAACTTAAACCAAAGTGAGAGAAGGAAATGTTTACTATTGTTCTTCCAAAAAGTGGGTAGAGAGTTCCTCAGAACATCCACCACTTTACAGAAGCAAGAATAAGCTTATATACTCTTAGTTCAACCCTGCCTCTCCCATCAGAGCCAGCTTCCTTTAAGATGAAACTCTTTCTACCCTTCCTTCATATATATGCCCTTGATATGATCCCCTACCCTGATCGTGCTTTCATATACATAGCAAATTATTATAATGAACCTTATACTACTCATTGGGTAGAGAAGTTAATATGTTTGAGGCTAATTAAGTATGTGTGTTAATAAAAAAAAAAAAAGGCAGTGGCCGGTCCTTGAACTCTTGTCAGTACAAGACAGTTTAGACCTGGACCTCCAAGAGGAACTTAGATTTCAACTAGTCATTTGAATGCACAGGGTAATTCTGCTCCTCTTCCCCTCCAACCTGTTTTTCACTTTCCTACCCATATTGTGTTCCATATAGATCTCTTCAAACACCCAGAGGTATGTGTTTCTATAGTCTATATTATTCTAATACAGCCTGGGGAAACCAAACGATCAGAATCTTCTGACATAGATGTGGCAGATGTGGCAGGTCATTGAACATCAGTGCCCATGGGAAGATAAAATGTCCTCATGTTTGGAAGGCAACAATTTGTAAGGCAAATTCACACCATTCTTTCAGTTCTCAAGGACTCAGTAGACAAGCCTGGGGAATTGATATCTCCTTCAAAATTCTGAACTCCATATTTTTTTCTTTTTTTCTTTTTTTTAAGATTTTATTTTGAGTTTTACAATTTCCCCCCTTATCTTCCTCCCCACCCCCAGAAGGCAGTATGTTAGTCTTTACAATGTTTCCATGGTATACATGATCTAAATTGTATGTGATGAGAGTGAAATCATATGCTTAAGGAAGAAAAATTAAGTATAAGAGATAGCAGAATTACATAGTAAGATAACAGGGTTATTTCTCCTAAAATAAAGGTAATAGTCTTTGGTCTTTGTTCAAACTCCACGATTCTTTCTCTGGGTATAGATGGTATTCTCCATCATAGATAACCCAAAATTTTCTCTGATTGTTGCACTGATGGAATGAGCAAGTTCATCAAGGTTGGTCATCCACCACCATTGTTGCTGTTAGGGTGTAAGATGTTTTTCTGGTTCTGCTCATTTTGTTCAGCATCAATTCATGCAAATCCTTCCAGGCTTTACTGAATTCACATCCCTCCTGATGTATAATAGAACAACAGTGTTTCATGACAACAATTGAAGGACATTTAATTAATTTCCAATTCTTTGTCACCACAAACAGGACTGCTATGAATATTTTTGTACAAATGATATTTTTAGCGTTTTTCATTATCTCTTCTTGGTATAGACACAGTAGTGGTATTGCTGGATCAAGGGGTATGTACATTTTTATTGCCCTTTGGGCATAATTGCAAATTTCTCTCCAGAAAGGTTGGATGACTTCACAGTTCCACCACATCCCTTCCAACACTGATCATTGTCCTTTCTAGTCATATTGACTAGTCTGAGAGGTGTGAGGTGGTATCTCAGAGATGCTTTAATTTGCATTTCTCTAACTCTAAGTAATGATTTAGAGCAATTTTTCATATGACTATGAATCACTTTGATTTCCTCATCTTTAAATTGTCTTTGCATATCCTTAGACCCTTTGTCAATTGGGGAATGCTTTTTTTTTTTTTTGGAAAATTTGACTCAGTTATCTGTATATTTTAAAAATGACCAGTTGGGGATTAGGAAGAGGGCCATTACACAACAGAACCTTAGGCAAATGTTTTATATTCCTTGGGCACTATCACCAGAGTTTTGTGGATGAGACAGACTATTTTCTCTGGCTTTGCAATTGAACATCTCACCATTCAAATTAGTCTAAATACATTTGTTTTCCTCAGTAAAGTCTATCACCATAGAATCAGTGTACTCATTAGAATGATAAAAAGTAATCTCATTTTTTTCCAAATTTCTCTTAAGGATTTTTTTCTTTTTGCTATAGGTCTAATATGACTTAAGAAAAATGTGCTGATATCTACTATCAATTTTGTTGATATATTTGCTCACAGTGAGGTGGAAGCTAAAATTTCTGGGTGGAAAAGACACTTGAAAAAATTAGAGAACACAAAAGACAATAAAGAATCCAGTGGTATATGTGGATGATGCAGACCGAGAGTTAGTAATAAAATTTCATAATCTCTTCTTTCAGGCTTAACTTTGATTTTGATTTGTAAATTTACCTAAATAACCATTTTAGGAAATGCATTGTTTAGCTATATTGTAAGGATAATGATATATATTTTATTGTAGCTGAATTAAAACTAATTTAATCTTAATACTTGTAAATTATTTAAATTGAAAGCCTTTTCTTTTACTTGTGTAATTTACTAACCTGATATTTTATGCAAACTGACTGAAGACTGCACACAACATTTAGAAGCAACAACTTCAAAATGTTCACAGTTGGAATCAGCAAATCAAAGTCTTCAAGGACAGTTAATTTCTATGAAAATGTTGCAAAAGAAATGTGACGAGATAGAAAAAAAAAAGCTGGAAGAAGAAATAGTTAGTCTTAAGCATCATTTACAAACTACTAACCTGGAACATAGTCAAATAGAACATTATAAATGTGAGATTGAAGAACAAGCAAGACAAGAGATTGTAGAAAACTACAACAAGTCAACCTAGTTCTACAGGTTGTTTTTTTTATCACTACTATGTTTCTTGAAATATTTCTATCTAAATGAAAGTTTAGAATTTTTTCTTTTTATAAATCAGAATATCTTTTTTAATTTCTCCCTTTGCAGCTTTTTCTGTGGTTTTTAAAAAAAAGAAAATAATAGTCTTTTAAATCATAAGTAAAAATAACTATACCATCATTTCAGTTTTTCAGAAGAATTGGCATAATTAAAATAAAATTGAAGGGTTTTTTTAAATTCAACAGATATTTTAATTGTAACAAGATATTCTGGAAGATTGAGTTAAAAGATTTTTAGCAATTTTTATAGCAATCTAATTATATTAGCACAGAGATAAGAACCAGTGACTAACATCCAATGGAAAGTGTGTTTTTTTAATTTGAAATTAAATCAGCTGACCTTGATTGATAGTGTTATCAATGTAGAATCTATTTTTAGAAATTCAGACTTGTTCTCTGAAACAATGACTAAAATTTAAATGAAACCTAACAGAAGATGGTAAGAAACATACTTGTCAGGATTGAGTTGGGAATTTTCTAGCACCATTTTTTGTTTTTGATTGCTTTAGACACAAGCTGCATCCCAAGAGAACTTGGAACAAGTAAGAGAATTCCAGGGACTTTTGACTCCCTTTTGTACCTTTTTGTTTTGATTCAGGACTTCTCATTTAGCCTCCATTCCATTTCTTTTTTAGCCTCCAGACAAAGAAAGAAGGAAGGTGTCCTTGGCAGGTGGGAAACAAGACCATGTGTGGTTTACTGGCCTTGGTTGAACAACTGCAATATGACTATGAGGCAATACTAAATGAGACATCCAAGGACAAATTCTTCAAGTCTACACCTTCAGTACTCCCATGTGGTCAACACTTCAATATCCTCCAAATCTACAAAATTAATCTTAGATTTTTATTTTATTCAGATTAAATGATTACTGAATAGGAGCAGAACAGAATAGGATTTGAATTAGAAGTGCTCTATTTTGGACAAGTTATAGCCAATTCTCATCATTCTTCTCTTCTGGCAGAAAAAGATGAAGGATTAACAACCTTGTGCATCATGTGAATGCCTGTGAAACTAAGGGGAATGAGTCAGCCATCAGCTCAGACAAGAGAGGCACACTGACCTTGAACCACATGACAGTTTTGCAGGTCTATATAGGGGATACTCACTATAAGGCAGTCACTAGCCCAGATGTCAGTGCACCCAATACCAAAAACCTCCTTGTTCATGGCATCACCATGGCTACACCACCAAGTTCTAGATATGCTCTCTGGTGACTCTAGGTTTTAACAGTATAGGACAAGTGACTTGCCTGAGGTCACATTTCTAGTAAGTGGCAGAGTCAGAATTCAAACACAGGTCCTCAGTTCACAAGTCCAGAATTCTTCCAGCAGCACTCCAGTAAATCACCCCCTGAGTTTAGCATATGAAAAGTAATGGCTTGAGATTAGGAAGTATGGAATTATGAATGTAGTCTTGGGCCCTATAGGTACCTCTCAAGTCTCAAGCAGAAACAAACTTTGGGGGCAGATATTTGCTCATAAAAGTCTCACCAGCACAAATCTTCCTCCTCAACCCACACTGCCCCTGAGAATAAATAAAAGGTCAAATAGTCAGAAAGTGACTAGCCAGCTGGACTGCTAGGAAAGTCACAGTAATTCCATGGACTTTTGACTCCCTTTTGTCCCTTCTTGTCTTGATTCAGGACTTCTCATTTAGCCTCCATGCTATTTCTTTTTCAGCCTCCAGAGAAATCAGGAAGGCTTCCTTGGCAGGTGGGCAACAAGACCAAGTGTGCTTCACTGGGCTTGGTTGAAGAAATCAAATATGACTACAAGGCAATAAGAAATGAGATACCGAAGGACAACTTCTTCAAAGTCTACACCTTCAGTTCAAAATGTAAATCAATCAGCACAGTTTTCAGGAATCAAAATGAGACTTTTTGAATGTACAGTAAGGGGGCCTCAGAGATTCCCCTGATAAACTAGGCCATCCCCTAGTCCATTTTGTAACACCCACCCTCTAGCAAAACTTCCATGTGGTTTTATCCTAGTCCTTTGGGCTGCTGCAGACTTTCCTGTGACTGTCTCAATGCCAAAGTGGTTTGGGGACACATTCAGGTCATTTAACCTCACTAGGTTCTACCCAACTTCAGCTGCTAAATGGAGTAGTAGTCCTTTTACTGTTCCCTTCTCCACCCAAAACCATACCCTCCACCCCATCAGGGAACAGAAAAGAGAAAGTGAGATCAGACAGAAAAAAGGGTTTGAAAGATAGAAACCAAACCAGGAGTTCCTGTCCCTTTCTAGTGTCATTGATGCTTTTGCCAGTCTGATGAAGGCTATGAATCTCTTGCTATAATAAAGTGTTTTTAAATCATAAAATAAAATGCAGAGGATTCCACAGGTAAGCAAATACATATATTGAAATATAGGTGTCATTTTCACCCTCAGCTAAGGTTATGGAACACATGAAATATCTCCAAAGATCCTATCTAATGCAACAAGTCCTGAGGTAGAAGAATCCCATGAATTTTGACATAATTATTCTAAACTCTTCAACACTGATACAATGCTTGTATGAGACCATACATAAGTGATCCCTGGTTAAGAGTGAAATGGGTTAAAGAAAGGGATGTCTCTGATGATGACAGGGTAAGGAGGCAAGCAAGTAACTGGTTGTCACCATCTCTTTTATACTGTCATGGTGAAGAAGGATGTTCATCTTTTCTTCCTGTAGAACACTGAAGGGTAAGGGAAGCTAATAGCAGCATGGCTCAGCATGTGATAGTTTCATGTTCATTTAGGAAAGAGAACAGGGAAACCTCACTTTGACTCAGAACACTTGTGGACATAGAGCATCCATAATAGGGAGAGAGGCCTACCCCATTTGGTCATCATTTTAAAATCCACCAAAGATTTTGAATTTGTAACAAAACCAGAAAATTCATCTTGGGTTTAGTTTTTCCTTCAGAGAATGACACAAGTAAATGGGAGAAGAGGGGATAGGGTTTAAATTGGAGAAGTTTCAGCCAATTCTCACAATTCTTTTCTTCTAGTAGAAAAAGATGAAGGATAACAACCACATGTTTAAATAGGATGCCTGTGAAACAATGGGGAATGCATCGTCTATCTGCTTGGGCAAGAAAGGCATGCTGACCTTGAACAGGACGAGAAGAACTGCACTCACTAGAAGACAGTCACTAGCCCAGATGTTATTGCATCCCAAATCCTGATCCTCCTTGTCAATGGCATCACCATCCACAGTGGCTACACCAGTAAATTCTTGATATTCTCTCTGGGGACTCTAGGTTTTAGGAGAAGAGAATTTCAAAATCCCTGGGGAAACTATGAAAGCTTACGTGATTTGCCTGAGGTCACATTTCTAGAAAGTGGCAGAGCCAGAATTCAAACACATATTTTCTGTTCACAAGTCAGGAATTCTTTCAGCAGCACTACAATAAGTTCAACCTAAACAGACCATATGAAGACTATAAGTTTGAAATTAGGTAATATGGAAGCATGAGTGGGGTATTGTGTTGAAGACATACCTAACAAGTCTCAAATAGAAACAACCATTTGGGGCAGAGAAAGTCTCATTAGCAGACAAGAGATGTTCCCATTCATCCAAAGAATGAAAGCCCATCTCCAGAACTGCAAGAAAATATGTCTAGGAGAGCAAGCCATTACCCTTCTTTCTCCTCTTCCCCCACTGCCCTTGAAACAAAAGTCATACAGCCAGGAAGTGACTAGTCAGCTGGGCTACTAGGAAAGTAAGAGTAATTCCAGGAACATTTGATTCCCTTTTGTCCCCTCGTGCCATGATTTAGGACATCTCATTTAGCTTCCATGCTATTTCATTTTCAGCCTACAGAGAAGGAAGGAGGGCTTCCTGGGCAGGTGGACATAAAGATTAAATAATCTGTCTGAAGTGTTGTGGAAACCTTAAATTTCCAGATAAATGGTAGTCAAAGTTATTAGTGTTATGTTCATATTATTTTACAGTGCTTCCATGTATTTTATAGGGCAAAGTACAGAAGGATGCAGATGATCTTAATGATCTTTGTATGTCACCTGACACATCTGAAGAGGATTATACTTTAAGCCCCTCAATTTCTATTATTTTATGATACTGATTTTTTTTTTCAGAGAGATGGTATATGTTAGAGGACAGGATATGGTTTCAATTGAAAATACTCTGATTTGGAGAAGTTCCTGCCAATTCGCACTATTCCTTCCTACCAACAGAAACTGATGAAGGATAATAACCTCATGTGTCACCTGGCCATCTGGGAAACTATGGGGAAGGCGATGGCGATCTGCTCAGACAAGAAAGGCAAATTGAGCTTGAACCTCACGACAGTGCTGCAGTTCTACATAAGGGGGACTCACTAGAAGACAGTCATTAGCCCAGATGTCATTGCACCCAATAAACTGATCCTCCTTGTCAATGGCATCACCATCCACTGTGGCTACACCACCAATGATGTCCCCTGACTCTAGGGTTTAGCTGTAGAGACAAAAGGAATTTCGAAATCCCTGGGCAAAGCAGAAAAGCTTAAGTGACTTGCTTGTGGGCACATTCTTACAAAGTGGCAGAGTCTCAATTCATATGCAGGTTCTCTCTTCACAAGTCAAAAATTCTTTCATCAACACTGCAACAAATTGAACATGAACATACTATATGAAGATTAATAGATTGAAATAAGGCAATATGGAAGAATGAGTGGGTTATTGTGCCCTAGACATACCTAAGAAATATCAAAGAGAAATAACCCTTTGGCTCAGAGAAAGGTTCATTAGGAGACAAGAGATATTCCCCTTTATCCAAAGAATGAAAGCCCTTCTCCAGAACTGCCAGAAACAGTTTCTCTGTTCACAAGTCAGGAAGAACAGGCCATTAACCTTCTTTCTCCTCATCCATAACTGCCCTGGAATCAAGTAAAATGTCATAGAGTCAGGAAGTGACTAGCCAGCTGGCCTGCTAGGAAAGTCACTGCAATTCTGGTTACATTTGACTCCCTTTTGTCCCCTCTTGCCATAATTCAGGAATTCTCAGTTAGCCTCCATGCTATTTCATTTTCAGCCTCTAGAGAAAGAAGGAGGGCTTCCGGGACAGGTGGACAACAAGACTGCCTGAGGCTTACTGGCTTGGTCAAAGATCTGAAATGTGACTGCCAAGGAATAAGGAATAAGATACCAGAGGAGAAATTCAACAAAGTCTACGCCTTCAGTGCAACATGTAAATAAATGAGCAGTTTTCACAAATCAAAATGGGACTTTTTTGAAAGTACAGCAAGATGGCCCAGAGAATCCCATGAAAAAGTAGGCCATCCCATACTCCAATTATTAAGGTCCTCCCTCTAACAAAACTTCCATGCAGTTTTATCCTATCCTTTTGCATAGTTGAAGACTTTCCCCATATTCTCTCAATGCCAAAGTGGTATGGGGACACATTCATGTCAATCAACTTAGTCATCATTTCAATATGCTCCAAAGATTTTGATTTTGGACCAAACCCACAAAATTCATCGTGGGTTTTTAACTTTTTTTTTAATTCAGAGAAAGAGACTGTTATATGGAAGAGGAGAATATACAACTTAAATTGGAAATACTCTGATATGGAGAAGTTCCTGCCAATTCTCTCTATTCTTTTCTACAACCAGAAAATGATGAAGGATAATAATCTCATGTGTGATCTGGCTATCTGGGAAACTATGGAGAATGTGAAGGCCATGTGCTCAGACTAGAAAGGCACACTGACCTTGAACTGCATGACAGTGCTGCAGATCTAAATAGGGGACAATCACTACAAGAAAGACAAGAAAGTCACTAGGCCAGATGTCATTGCACCGAAAAACATGATCCTCCTTGACAGTGGCATCACCATCCACAGTGGCTACACCTGCAATGCTCTCCCCTGAATCTAGGTTTTGACCCTATAGGTGTAGGGAATTTTGATCTTCCTGGGCAAAGTATGGAAGCTTAAGTGACTTGCTTGAGATCACATTTCTAGAAAGTGGCAGAGTCAGAATTCAAACACAGTTTCTCTGTTCCCAAGTCAGGAATTCTTTCAGCAGCAGTACAACAAACTGAACAAGTCAGGAATTCTTTCAGCAGCAGTACAACAAACTGAACATGAACATACCATATGAAGACTAATAGTTTGAAATTAGGTAATATGGAAGCATGGGTGTGTTATTGTGCCCTAGATAGATATATGTAACAAGTCTCAAATACAAACAGCCTTTGGAGGCAGAGAAAGTCTCACTAGCAGACAAGAGATATTCCCCTTTATCCAGAGAATGAAAGTCCTTCTCCAGAATCGGCTGGAAAATATGTCTAGGGGTGCAGGCCATTACTCTTCTTTCTCCTCTTCCCTCACTGCCCTTGAATCAAATAAAATGTCATACAGTCAAGAAGTGACTAGCCAGCTGGGGTGCTAGGAAAGTCAAAGCAATTGTGGGGACATTTGACTCCCTTTTGTCCACTTTTGTTGTGATTTAAGACTTCTCATTTAGCCTCCATGCTATTTCCTTTTCAGCTTCCAGAGAAAGAAGGAGGACTTCCTGGGCAGGTGGACAGAAAGATCAAATAAGGTATCTGAAGTGTTGTGAAAACCTTAAATTGCTAGAGATAAGTGGTAGTCCAAGTTACTAGTGTTATCTTCATATTATTTTACAGTACTTCCATGTATTTTGTAGGGCAAAGTACAGAAGGATGCAAAGGATCTTAAAGATCTCAGTATGTCACCTGACACATCTAAAGAGGATTGTCATTTAAGTCCCTCACTTTCTAATTATATTACGATATTGAATTATTTTTAGAGAAAGATTGGTATATGGAAGAGGAGCGAATACAGTTTAAATTGGAAATACTCTAATTTGGAGAAGTTCCTGCCAATTCTCTGTGTTCTTTCTACAAACAGAAACTGATGAAGGATAATAACCTCATGTGTCACCTGGCTATCTGGGAAACTATGGGGAAGGCAAAGGCCAACTGCTCAGACAAGAAAGGCACACTGACCTTGAACCTCCGGACAGTGCTGCAGGTCTCCGTACGGGGCACTCACTAGAAGACAGTCATTAGCCCCGATGTCTTTGCACCCAATAAACTCCTTGTCAATGGCATCACCAGCCACTGTGGCTGCACCTCCAATGCTCCCCCACCGAAGCTAGGGTTCACCTGTCCAGACAAAGGGAATGTCGAAATCCCTGGCCAAAGCAGAAAAGCCCAAGTGAGCTGCTGGTGCTCACACTGCTACAAAGTGGCCGAGTCACAGTTCAAAGGCAGGTTCTCTCCGCACAAGTCAGGAACTGTTCCCGCGGCCCCGCAACAAGCTGAACATGAACATCCCGTGTGAAGCCTCATAGTCTGAAACAAGGTAATATGGAGGCATGAGGCCGCGCTGGGCCCGGGGCTTCTGGAGCCCTGGCCCCCACCCCACGCCCTCCCCCACGGCTTGGGGCCTCCCTCTCCAGAGTCCGCGCCTGCGCACAGAGCCCTCGGGGCCGCAGGAGCCCGGGAGCATGCCGGGAGACAGGAGTGGCGGCGGGGGCGGGGGCGCGCTTTACGGGGTCACAAGGGTCAGTGAGAGGCCCTGAGCGCATGCCCGGCGGGCCAGACCGACGCATGCGCAGTTCGTCCCTCCTCCCTGGCCGGGCTCGGGCTGCCGCACTCTCCTGGACGGAACTGTTTCTCCCCGCAGTTTCACAGTCAAGGAAGTCAAGGAAGATGAGAACTGAGAAAAGACCGTGAGATCTGGCAGTGAAGAAACCATTAGTGTCTTTGGAGAATATGGACTGTAGAGTGTCAAAGGAAATGACGGGAGATATCTGTTGTCAAGGGTCCTCTCTGGTATTTAGGTCCAAGATAAAGGAGAGATGTGCGATGATAATGGAGACAGGTGGATCAAGTAAAGTTTTTTTGAGAATGGAGAGAAAATATGGGCATGTTTGTAAACTAGGAAGGAAGTAGCCAGTAGGCAGGAAAGATTGAAGGAAAGTGAAAACAGGAAGGATAGATGGAGCAATTTGGTGGAGGATATAAGAAATAAGAGCCTTACTTGGACACGTACAAGCATTTTCATTGACTAGAAGAAAGACCAGGTCTTTGAGATGGTTGAAGGAAGAGATGGTGGCAGAAGGAAATGGATGACCTTTGAGAAGAAGGATGGTAAGAAGGTGGTCTCAGGTAATAGCCTCATTTAGTGGCAAACTTTTTAACTGAAAAACTGTATAGTGAACCATGAAAGGTTGAGGAGTAATGAAAAGGTTCAAAAGAGCTGCCATGGAAATTGGGATAATGAATTGTTTAGGGGAAATTAAATATAAAAGCATTGCTTTGCCTCAGGAAGAGCTTAGTTGAGGTGATGTAACATACATGTCTGGTGTACCTTATGAGCACAGTTGTCTGATTTTTTCCACATTTATTTAGCAGCATGTACATACAAGCCAAGGCGGCAGATGAAAGGAGTGGTTCAAAGCTAAGATCTGACAGGAGACCATTGGTAATGGGATGGGGGGGGTCGGCAATATGATGTAGAGTTGAATAAACATATCACTTGGTTTACCAAGAATCAAAATGGGGACAGCCAAAAACTGTAGCTAACACAGTAGAGATGGTCTCTGATCAGAGGTCATGGTGCAGATAAAAACAGTGCATTTGCAAGACTGAGGAAGAAGATCAATTTTGACCAATTAAGAGAAATTTAGAATTAGTATACTCAAAGTGCATTTGTGGGTAATCAAAGACATAACCATCTTTGTAAGTACATCTTTTGAAGAGGAAGCTAAGGAACTGTGAAGTGAGGGTGTTGACATATATGTTGAAGTATGATACATATGAGAAGAGAGAAAGGTCGTAGGATAACATTGGTTACAAACTATGTGTAAAGAAAATAAATGCAAGATAAATTGGGAAAAATCTCAGAGGGCAGACACTAGTTTGAAGGGAAATATAGATGAGATAGATGAGACTTTAGCAGACACTAGAAGAAAGCCAGGAGGTAGAACTGAGGAGGAACAGCATTGGAGGCAGTCAGGGAAGACTGTCAGGACATGGAATTTATGAGTGAGAAATAGATATTTATTAAGAATCTACTTATGTAACTCTTGGGAATACAAAGAATGGGAAGATAGTCCCCCTTCTCAAGGATATTACATTGTAAAGGGGGAAACAACAGGAAATAACTAAGTACAAACAAGATACTACATACTGTATAAACTGGAAATAATCAGCTGAGGGAGGCATCCACATTAAAGGGGATTGGGAAACCCTCCTTATAGAAGGCAGTGTTTATCTTGGACTTGTGTAAACCAAATAGGGCAAGAAAGGAAGAAGAGAGAGGAAAGGATACCATTTATTGGGATTGGGGTGGGGTTGGAGAGCAGCAGGACATCTGGCAAAAATGCCTACAGTCAGAAGATATGAGAGTTTTCTTTCTGGAACAGCACTTCCTCTCAAACCATACTATTGGAAACATTAGGGCAATCTGTTGTATCTGGTACAGGGCAGAATACTCAGATATTTCTAGAAAATGTATGTCCTACAGTTTAAGGTCTCATCTATTCTATTGATTTTTCTTTAAATAATTCTTAATAAGAATTCCCTTGCCCCTCAAAAATCCTAAATTCTTGAAAACAGGTAACTCATCAGTATTTTCAATTTAAAATAAAGATTTAGAATACAGTTTCCATAGGCTATAAAAACAATATAAAAACAGGCATAAGCCTATAATGTAATGAGACTGTGTAGTTTATAGGATCAGCCTTATTAATTTTTCAGCATGCCTAATATAACCATCCAGTTATATGTGGATGTTAGAGCTTCTCATCGAATATGGATTGGATATGTGGTTTCATTTCCATAGGGAACTCCCTTTACCCTGCAGGTCAGTATCTTCTCTGCAACTTAGAATCTAGAAAATTGCTTAGATCAGTGAGAGGTTCAATGACATGCCTACGGTCACACAACTCGTATGTCTCAGAGGTATAACTTGAAATCTGTGGTCTTGCAAACTTCCAGGGAAACTTTCTTTTTCTTTTCTTTTTTTTATTAAAGATTTTATTTATTTTGAGTTTTACAATTCCCCCCCCCCCATTCTTGCTTCCCTCCCCGCACAGAAGGCATTCTGTTAATGTTTACATTGGTTACACTGGTTCTATGTTATACTTCAGTCTCAGTTGAATGTGATGACAGAGAAATCATATCTTTAAGGAAGAAAAACAAACTATGAGATAGTAAAATTACATAATAATATAACTTTTTTTTCCAGTTTGACTGCCATAGTCTTTGGTCTTTGTCCAAAGTCCATAACTTTTCTCTGGTTACAGATGGTATCCTCCATTGCAGATAGCTCAGAATTGTCCCTGGTTGTTGCACTGAAGGAACGAGCAAGTCCTTCAGGGTTGATCATCACCCCCATGTTGCTGTTAGGGTGTACAATGTTTTTCTGGTTCTGTTCATCGCACTTAGCATCAGTTCATGCAGATCTTTCCAGGCTTCCCTGAATTCCCATCCCTCCTGGTTTCTAATGGGACAGTAATGTTCCATGACATACATGTACCACATTTTGTTAAGCCATTCCCCAACTGAAGGACTTTCACTTAATTTCCAATTTTTTGCCACCACAAACAGGGCTGCTATAAATATTTTTGTACAAGTGATATTTTTACCCTTTTTTTTTATCATCTCTTCAGGGTATAGACCCAGTAGTGGTATTGCTGGGTCAAAGGGTATGCACTTTTTTGTTGCCCTTTGGGCATAATCTGAAATTGCTCTTTGGAAAGGTTGGATGAGTTCACAGCTTCACCAATAATGTAGTAATATCCCAGATTTCCCACATCCCTTCCAATATTGATCATTGTCCTTTCTGGTCATATTGTTGTGCAAACTCTTAATTGTGAAAATATGCAAATAATTATTTGTGTTATTAGAAACAATCAAACTCTGTCCTGTTGTAAACTTGCCCCCATTCATTTCATTTCCAATATCTTTCATTTATTAACTTGTCTATTTTCACCAATTAAGAAAATATGCAAAATTTAGTTTGTACAAGTAAAACATGCACTTTGAACCATCAAATTTCCAGTCGGGATTTCATATATAACCATCCTTATCTTATAAACAGATCTCATGAAGTAAGGACCTTGAGGAACTGTGAAGGGAGCATTTTAGAGTATTAACATATATGTTAAAGTATGATATATATGAGAGGAGACAAAGATTGTAGGGTAACATTGCTTAAAAATTATATATTTATATAAAACTATATGTGTGTATATATAGTTATGTGCAAGATGGATTGAGAATTGGGGAGGTGGGGGCAGGGAAGTAAGATGGGAAAATTGTAAAAGTCAAATAATACCTTTAATAAAAAAAGATAGATTGGGAATAATTTCACGGGGAAAGCACTAGTTTTAAGGGAAACTGAGAAAGGCTTCTTGTGATAGATGAGATTTTAGCAGAGACCAGAAAGAAGCCTGGAAATGGAAGTGAGGAGGGATGGCACTCTAGTCATGGGGGCAGCCAGTAAAGACTGTCATGAGATGGAGTTTTGCGTGTGAGAAATAGATATTTATTAAGGATCTACTATGTAACTATCACCAGGCTAAGAGCTGGGTATGCAAAGCATAAATAACAGGAAACAGCTAAACACAAACAGGATTCTACCTACAGAATTAACTTGAGGTAATCATCAGAGGGAGACATCTACATTAAAGGGGATTGGGAAAACCTAATTGTGGAAGGCAGGGTTTTATTTTGTACTTAAGCCAGCTAGAGCATGAAATGAAGAGGAGAGAGAAAAGAATTTCATGCATAGAGAGACATCCAGTGAAAATACTTATAGTCAGTGGATAGGAATGTTTTATTTTTGTAGTACTTCCTCTCTCAAACCAAACTATTGGAAACAATGGACCAATATATTGCATCTAGCATAAGACGAAAGAAGACTGCATCTCCTCCTACAGTTTACTCCAAGTTTTTTACAACCCTCTCAAATGACATATTAAGAAAGGCCACATCTATTCTATTGATTTTTCTATAAATCAATCTAATAAGAACTCCCCTACCCCTCAAAAATACTAAATTCCTGAAAACAGGTTACTCATAGTATTTTCAATTTAAAATAAAGATTTAGAACTCAGTTTCCATAAATTGTAAGGACAGTGTAACAACAGGTATGAATTATGCCTAATATGTAGAGAGACAGGTTTTTCATGAGTATTTTATGTAATCAGCTTTATTAATTTTTCAGCATACCTAATATAGCCATCCAGTTATATATGGAGGTTAGAGCTTCTCATGGAATATGGATTGGATATGTGCTCCATTGTTATAGGGAACTCCCTCTACCATTGCAGGTCAGTGTCTTCTCTGCACCTTAGAATCTAGAAAATTTCTTAAATCAATGAGAGTTTAAGTGACTTACCTAGGATCACACAATTAGTCTGTCTCAGAGATATGACTTGTACTCTTGCAAGCTTCCAGGGAAATTTTTTATCCATCATATTATGCAGCCTCTATTTAGTTTATTAAACAATATATGCAATAGGAACTGCAAACATGAGTCTCAGAAATGTTATGTGTGGAAGCTAAATTCCAAATGTATTTTTAAAGGAGAAGTAAATTTATGTAAATATTGAAAATATATGGAATCCTGATGGGAAATTTGATGGTTCAAAGTACATTTTTCACTTTTGCAAACTGAATTTCATATAGTTTCTTAATTGGTGAAAATAAACAATTGTTTGTATCATTAGAAACATTGAAACTGTCCTGTTGTAAACTGGCCCCACATTCATATCATTTACAATAGCTTTCATTCACTAGTTTTCAAAATCAAAATAATAGGCTGTATTCTGAGTTTTTCTTAATATTTTTTGTTGTCCTAAATGCCAAGAAGTATAAGCACTGGCATGTTGTTTTTGGACATAGGTCCACATCATTATACTGGACTTATGTTTACAGAGTCAAAGTTGATTACTTAAATGAAATCAGCCCCATAGGTCATTGCAGTTCAGGCTCACTGAAATGGCTGAAGCCAGAGCTCTTTCATGGTTGGCTGACTCTCCTCAGTGATTTACTTGTAATAGATATTCTCTGATTTTCAGATTAATAACCTTTTCCCATCACATGTATATGGTTGTTAAAACCTGAGTCTAATTTCCATAAGAATATAGGACCTGGCAAGATTTTAATGGAGTCTATTAATCATGTTTTATTTATGTGATTATTAAAAATCACTTAAATATAGTCAAGATTAATGGAAATGGGTGTAAGCAACAAATGGTTTAAAATACAAATGTTAAATGAAACTAAAGAAAATAAAAATCCTACCACCAATGCTAATCCCTTTCCAAGATTTAGATACTTTTAAATGTGTTCATTTAAAGAAGAGAATCCTTGCCAGTGAAATTTGAGTAGTGTGTCAGCTAGATTTTAAATCACTAGTTTTAAAAATCAACTGTACTTTTTCCATAAGGGAGACATTACCAGAGTCATGAACACTGGTTTCACAAATACCAGCTGCATATTAGCGCATATTGAAAGCTGTCACAGATTCTTTTCCCTTCTCCCCTTTACTCTTACGTTTATATCCTTTCCTAAAATTCACAGCAACCAAATTCCCTTCCCCACACTGGTGCCATTCAACTGGCTGAATGGCTGAATCTTTCTCTTTCCCATTTTTACGCTTAATATGAATCTTTTATGTTACTTTGTTTCCTTCCTTTCTGATTTCTTTCACTATTCACTGGGTTTTCTGCTTAAGCAGTTTCACAAATGTATATCAATGTATCATTCAAAATTGTTTCTCCTCTTTCTGTCAACTCCTTCCCAAGACTATCTCTCTATCCACCCTGACCCTGTCTGTCCTTTTGCTTTCTTGTTTCTTTGATGACTGAAAGCTCCTACCTTAAAACTGGATTACGAAACAGAAAATTAGTGTAACTTGAATTAACATCTCAATTTTTTTAAAGTTCCCTTCATAGTTTCCATAATAAAAGGTTTCATTTCTTCTCCCTCCATTTCTACTTAAACTTTTTTCTTTCAGTATCAAGAGATGCAAAAATATTCATAATATATTATTTATTAATTTAAGTCAGTGTTGTCTTGTGAAAACCTTTTTTAAACTGTGAAAAGGGTACTGAAACTGGAAGGTCAATTCTACCTCAGAAACTTTGTATGCCCCTGAGAACTTATTTAACCTCTATGGTCTCAGTTTCCCCTACCATGAATGAACATAATAATAGCACCTCCTTCCCAGAGTTATTGCAAAAATCCAATGAGATAATATTTGTAGAGTTTTGGCACATTGATTTTATTTTTTTGAAAAATGGAAAATGTCTTTATTGATGAAATGTTAACAGACAAGGTTTCTCAAAATACAAGGGACCACCAGAAACCAGCACAGACCTCCCATGTACTGATGTCCCCCAGTTCCTGGGGCACAGAGGGATGAGGAGCCATCATTTCAAATGGAATAGGTTTTCTCTGCTGCCAGTTCTGTGCACATTATATGCAAATCTAGTCTACACAAACAGAACAGTCCTGTCACCTACTGCCTGCTTGGCTCCACTGAGCTAATAATATGACAATGATACTAATAAGTCTGTGTAGCTGGTCATCACCACAATCACCTTTGTTGGATTTCAGATTCTGTTTCTTCCCTGGTCTAGCTGGAAGGTGGTATTTTGGAAGGAAAGACTGTGAAGTTTTGGAACATGTGATGAATGTGAAGATGCCCCTGGCTGTTAAGCTGAGGGTGTGGGTGACTCTGCAGGGTGTGGGCACCCTGCCAGTGAGAACATTCAGGGAACATGAGAGGGGTCTTTGTAGCTCATTGCCTGCCTTTTGTTCTTAACCACAGAGGTTGGATCATGTCATACAGAAAAGGTCATTTGGAACAGCTAAGAAAGGCAAGGAGCAAGAAATACTTGTGACTTTCACTTGGGACAGGCAGTTGGCAGGACTCATGTTTTAAAGCCACTTCATTGGATTAGTTGGGCAGAAGATTATCTTTGACCCACTGGACTCTCTCCCAGACAACATAATAGTACACACTCTCCCCTTTTCGAACATAGGGCCAGCTGCTGTGGAATCTTTTCCATTATGGGCAACCAGCCTCTAAAAAAAGAAAGCTCTTATCTTGCCAAGAAAACACTCTCCCCACTTCTGTGACACACCGCCCAGAACAAGGGTACAGAAATACAGACAAGGACAGGCATGCAGATCGTGAAATCAATTACCCTACATCCCCAGGGACTGAAGCCAGAGATCAGACTGACTGTTGCCCAAGGGACAAAAATATAGAGAGAAAACAAAAGCAAACAAAAAAATCAAAAAAACATAAAAAACCAGCCTCCAACAATTTTAAAAAGTACTTGAATTTACAATTTAGTTTGCTGTACTTTAGTGAAGACAATTGGATTTTGCAAGGTACATTAGGAATTTACTCCATGCTACATTGTAAAGAAATATACAGTCAGACACACAGACATACACACAAACACACACACATACACACACACACATGCACAGACACAAACATAAATCTATCCAGGTGAGAGTTTCATCAGAAATCACCTTCTTTGCTCACTTGGCATTTCTCTGATGAACATTTTGTCTATCTTTGTCATTTTGAGACAAGCTGCTTTTCATTGGGGTAGAACCACCATTCCTCATCATGTGCAACTTCAGCTTCTATGATTTCATCGGGCTTTCTCTTCTTCTCACAGATGAAAATGAGATGATGCCTAGGAAGGACCAGAGCGCCGCCAGGCAGCTACGGACTTTCAGGGTGATTACAGAAGAATCAGAGCCCTCAGAGTTGGTGCCCTTGCAGATGGATTTTCCAGGATCCGTCTCCAAATCTGCAGCTTGAACGTGCAGCTCTGTTTTTTTCAGGGGTCTCAATTATGATGATCCTCCCTTCACTAACATTTAAAATGTTCCTATAACTTCCAGGTTCAGATAGTTTGGACCAATTCCAGTGATCGACAGGAGGATATGAGGTACTCTTACACGTAAGAACTATCGTGTCTCCCTCATTCCCGTGTTCGGACTTCTTGCTCGCCACAATCTTTGGGGGCCCTTTGACTTGTAGGTCAGCCTTTCCAACAACTTCTGGAAGAAAGACGCACTGATATTCCCCGGTTTTGTCATGTGACATAACCTCATACCGTGTTTCTGGACTACTCGACGAATCCTCTTGCAACAACTTGTCACCCTTCAGCCAACGATGACCCTGAATTTGTGTTGAATTTTGATTCAATTTACAGGTCAGGAGTGTTTTATGGTCAGAAACATCTATGATCGTCCAAATTTTGCTTCCCGTGGCGCAGGCGGCCGGAGCGCAGAGCAGCGCGGCGGCCAGCAGCAGCCACGGCAGTGGGGCCCCCATGGTGCGGTGGCCCGGCGCTCCCTCTCCCCCACAGTGATTCTTAATTAGAAAGTAGTTTCTTCCCAGGCTACATGAAAAAGCCATCACTATTGCAGCTAGGAGTCTGGGGAACAAATAAGTCTTAGACACTCTGGAAGAAGGCAAAAGGGGACTCCTGAAGAACAAGAAAAGATGAATACACAATAGATGAATATTTGCACATTCATTACTTGAGGGATACATGAGTTTGTTTATGGGAATAATCCTGCCCGCAGGACATATCATAACTTCCTTACTTCTTAGTAGATGGTCTGCTGGGAGTAGTGGATGGAGTGCTAGACCATTTGTCCTTAAGACTCATCTATGTGAGTTCAAATCTGTCCTTAGACACTAACTGTAACCCTGGGCAAGTCATTTGAGCCTGTTTGCCTTGTTTTTTTTCCATCTCTAAAATGAGTTGGAGAAGGAAATGACAAACTTCTCCAGTACCTTTGCCAAGAAGACCTGAGATGAGGTCCTTAAAGAGTTGAAACATGGGGCGGCTAGGTGGCCCAGTGGATAGAGAACTGACTGGCCCTGGAGTCAGGGGCATCTGAGTTCAAATCCAACCTCAGATGCTTAATAATTACCTAGCTGTGTGGCCTTGGGCAAGCCACTTAACCCCATTGCCTTTATCATATAAGAGGTGGTCTTCTACCTTGTTTTGTGCCTCAAAGTCACAATTATATTGCAGCAGCTTTAAAACTATAGCAGTGTTCTGGCCATAGGCAGCAGAAAAAAAAACTAAGAAACTAAAAAAAAAGAGTTGAAACAACTGAAATGATTGAACAAAAAAGAAGGGTTTTGAGATTTGCTACTGATTAAAAAAAAAAGTCTTTATATTTTGACCCAGCAGGGGAAAGCTTTAACATTAGTGAGCATATATCTAGTAGTAAGAGCTAATGCATATTTTGTATTTCTTCAGGAGACCATATTGGCAGTTTTTATTTATTATGGCAGTGAGTTACAGTTCAGGCATAAGTATAACAATACCTTTTATGTTAGAAATTATACTAATATGTAATTGTACAACTTTGATGGTTGGTAGTACATTATTGAACTATCATATGGCTCTCTTCTTTCCATAAGACCCCTCTACATTTGGCTTCTGTTTATGGATATCCTGATGTTGTTACTCCCCTAGTGGAGAGAAAATGCCACCTGAACCCACGTGACCTTGGAGGTCGAAAACCTTTAATGAATGACTGCTGGTCAATGAAATTCATTTTGATTTCTATCTTCTAACTTATTTAAATATCACTAATGATATTTTAGTACACTAAATTTTATATTACAGGATCTCTTTATATAATTTTGAGAAGCAATACAAGGTCAGCAGGAGGAATGTATATCTATGCTGCTTAAAGACCCTATGCTTGTGGATACCTGCAACAACAACACTGTGCTTCGCTCTGCTGCCTATGGCCAGAACACTGCTATAGTTTTAAAGCTGCTGCAATATAATTGTGACTTTGAGGCACAAAACAAGGTAGAAGACCATCTCTTATATGATAAAGTGTTTTGTGAGCTAAAATGGACAACCTGGTGGTTTCCAGTTCACATATTTTATAATTCATCTATTCCTGTAATTATTTTATATTGAAAAGAACTTAAAATAAATCTGTAGTCAAAGTTCATTGGACCTTGGAATCTTGGGGGAACATGGGAGGAGATTACATTCTCGTTGGAACTCCTAATGAGTTAAGGCCTTCAGTTGATTTAGGCCAATGCCTACTCTATGACTTAATCTCAAGGTAGAGAATTCTTTTTTTTTTTTAACATAGGAGTTTTAGGGTCTTCTGATTCTTCAATTTTTAAATCTAAATTTAAATGTTTTTCAATTACTTGTAAAGATAGATATCAGCATTCATTACCACATTTTTCATTCTCCCTATGACAGCAAGTAATTTGATATATATTATACATGGACAATAATGTTATATGTATTTCCATATTAGTTATATTGTGAAAGGTGAATTAGAATAAAAGGAAAACCAGAAATGATAAAAAATATATAGAAAATATGGAAAGAGCATTCTTTTATCTGCATTCAGATTCCATAATAATGTTTTGTCCTTCACTCTGAAAGAAAATCATGAGATCAGGGAGATGATGCCATGGCAAGCACATGAATTGTATTTGAGTGTGGGGATGGTGGGCCCAGTGCCATCAGCCTCCTCCAGAGCCATCTGGGCCCAGTGGTCAGATATGAATCAGCACTATTGAAGATGGCCCTGGATGTGAGGCAATCAGGGTTAAATGATATACCCATAGTCACACAGGTATTAAGTGTCACGTGTCAAGTGTCTGAGGTCAGATTCAAACCCCTGTCCTCCTGTCTCCAAGGCCAGTGCTTTATCTGTTGTGCTATCTACCTGCCCTTCAGACTCCATAACTCTTTTTTCTGAATGTAAATATCATTTTTCATCACAGGTCTCTTAGAATCATCATTGATCATTGTTCAGTTGGGAAGAACTAAATCTGTCATCATCAATGCTGTTATTCTTCAATGTTCTCCTCATTCTGCTCACTTGACTCCACATCATTTCACTCAGTCTTTGCAGGTTTTTCTGAAATCCACTGGCTCATGATTTCTTTGAGAACAGTGGTATTCTGTCACATTCATATAACTATAATTTCTTTAGCTATTCCCTGATTTATGGGAATTCCCTCAATTTCCAGTTCTTTGCCTCTACAAAGAGAGCTGTTATAAATACTATTGCATATGTCAGTCTTTTCCCTGTTTTTCAGATCTCTAGGATACTGACCTAAGAGAGGTTTTTCTGTGTCAAAGTTTTCTAGCCCTTTGAAGCTGCTTTCAAATTGCTCTGCAGAATGGTTGGCTCAGTTCACACCTTCACCAACACTGCATCATTGTCCCAGTTTTCTCATATCCTCTATAACATCCTTTTTCTTTTCTGTCATGTTAACCAATCTGATCAGTGAGAGGTGGTATCTCAGAGTTGTTTTAATTTACATTTCTCAAATCAATAGTTATTTAGAGCATTTTTTCCATATGATTTTGACAGGCAGTACAGGATCGGCAGGAAGAAGCATGGTGCAAACCCTAAGCTTGCAGATACCTTCAGCAACAGCACTCTGTTTCACTATGCTACCTATGGCCAGAATACAACTATAGTTTCACAGCTGATGCAATATAATTCTGACTTTGAGGCACAAACCAAGGTAGAAGACCACCTCTTGTATGATTAAGTGTTTTATGAGCTAAAATGGGTAATTTCTTCATCTAAAAACTGTCTGTTCATATCCTTTCATCAGTTAGAACTGGAATAACTTGTATTCTTATAAATTTGCCTCAATTCTCCAAATATTTTAGAAATGAGTCCTTTAACAGAAGCACTAACTGAAAATTGTTTCCTAGCTTTGTGCATTCCATCTAATCTTGGTTAGATTGGTTTTTTTGCAAAAACTTAAGTTAATGCAATCAATATTAGCCATCTTACATTTTATTTAGTGCTCTATTTCTTGTTTTGATCTTCAATTCTTTCCCTCTCCATAAATCTGACAGACAAAAATATTTATTCCTCCTCCTAATTTGCTTGGGGCATCCATCTTTTATCTCTCAATCTTATACTCATTTCAACCTTACATTGCTATAGAATGTGAGATGTTGTTCTAAGTCTAGTTTCTGGCATACTCTTTTCCAGTTTTCCCAGTAGTTTTGGCCAAACAATGAGTTCTTATCCCAGATGCTGGAGTCTTTGTGTTTATCAAGCTGTAATTTCTATAGTCCTTTGCTATTGTTTCTTGTGTACCTAATCCATTCCACTGATATACTTCTCTGTTTCTTAGTCATACTAAACAGTTTGATGATTGTCTCATTATAATAGTTTATTTAAAACTTATGTCTTCATATGTATGTATATATAAGTATATAATGTAGTTTTAGTTCTAGATCTTCATTTGTATTTTTATTTATTCATGATATTCTTAAACTTTTATTCTTCAGATGAATTTCATTTCTATTTTTTCTAGTTCTATAATATATTTTTGATAGTCTGGTTGATATAACCCTGCATATATAATTTAATTTAGGTATAATTGTCCTTTTTATCATTATTAGCCTGGCCTACCAATGAGTAATTGACTTTATCAGTTTTGAAATCTGTACGTGTGTGCAAACATGAACATACCATATGAAGACTGATAGTCTGAAATAAGGTAATATGGAAGCATGAGTGGGGTATTGTTCCCTAGACATACCTAAGAAATCTCAAACAGAAACAACTTTTTGGTTCAGAGAAAGTTTCACTAGGAGACGAGAGATATACCCCTTTATCCAAAGAATGAAAGCCCTTCTCCAGAATTGCCAGAAAATATGTCTAAGGAAGCAGGCCATTAAGCTTCTTTCTCCTCAGCCCTAACTGCCCTTGAATCAAACAAAATGTCATACAGTCAGGAAGTGACTAGCCAGCTGGCCTACTAGGAAAGTCACTGCATTTCTGGGTACACTTGACTCCCTTTTGTCCCTTCTTGCCGTAATTCAGGAATTCTCATTTAGCCTCCGTGCTATTTCATTTTCAGCCTCTAGAGAAAGAAGGAGGGCTTCCTGGGCAGTAGGACAACAGGACCATCTGAGGCTTACTGGTTTGTTCAAAGATGTGAAATGTGACTACCAAGTAAATGGAATAAGATACCAGAGGAGAAATTTGACAAAGTCTACCCCTTCAGTTCAACATGGAAATAAATGAGCACAGTTTTCATGAATCAAAATGAGGCTTTTTTAAAAGTCCAGCAAGAATGCTTCAAAGATTCCCGCGAAAAAGGTGGCCATCCAATAGTCCATTTCACAAGGCCCTTTTTCAATTAAATCTTCAATGTGTTTTTATCCTAGCCCTTTGGGCAGTGGAAGACTTTCCCCAGATTGTCTCCAAGCCAAAGTGTTTTGTGACAACATTCAAGTCACTGAATCTCACTAGGCCCTACCTAAAGTCATCTGCTTAATTAATGGAGAGAGTCATGCTACTGTTCCTTTCTCCACTCAAAACCACACCCTCTACCCCATCAGGGTACAGGAAAATGAAAGTAAAATTTGATAGACACAAGGGTTTGAAATGTAGAAACCATTCAGAAGAGAGAACATGGTCTCCTCACTTTGCCTCAGAACATTTGTTGAAATACAATTCTCATCTTTTCAATATGCTCCAAAGATTTTGATTTTGTACCAAACCCACAAAATTCATCTTGGCTTTTTAATGTTTTTTTTTACATTGGAGAAAGAGATACATATATGGAAGAGGAGAGGTTACAGTTTAAATTGGAAATACTCTGATTTCTCTCTGTTCTTTTCTACAATCAGAAAATGATGAAGGATAATAATCTGATGTGTCACCTGGCAGACTGGGAAACTATGGAGAATGTGAAGGCCATGTGCTCAGACTAGAAAGGCACACTGACCTTGAAATGTATGACTCTGCTGCAGATCTAAATAGGGGACAATCACTACAAGAAAGTCACTAGCCCAGATGTCATTGCACTCAGTGACATGATCCTCCTTGACAGTGGCATCGCCATCCACAGTGGCTACAAATCCAGTGGTCTCCCTTGATGCTAAGGTTTAACTGTATAGGCAAAGGAAATTTTGAAATCCCTGGGCAAAGAAAGAATGCTTAAGTGGCTTACCTGTGGTTGCATTAGTAGAAAGTGGCAGAGTGCAAATTCAAACCCAGGTTCTCTGTTCACAAGACAAGAATTCTTTCAGCAGCACTACAAAAAAAATAAATATCAACATACCATATGAAGACTTGTAGTTTGAAATTAGTTAATATGGAAGTATGAGTAAGAGTATTGTGCCTTAGATATACCTAACAAGTCTCAAACATAAATAACCTTTTGGGGCCAAGAAAGTCTCACTAGCAGACAAGATATATTCCCCTTTATCCAAAGAATGAAAGCCCTTCTCCAGAACAGGCTGGAAAATACGTCTAGGGGAACAGGCCATTACTCTTCTTTCTCCACATCTTTCACTGTCCTTGAAACAAAAAGTCATGAATTCGGGAAAGGACTAGCCAGCTGGGCTGCATGGAAAGTCAGAGTAATTCTAGGTGCATTTGTCTTCCTTTTGTCCCCTCTTCCCTTGATATAGGACTTTTCATTTATCCTCTATGCCATTTCTTTTTAAGCCTCCAGAATAAGAAGCAGGGATTCCTGGGTAGGTGGGCACCAAGACCGACTGAGCTTGGTCAAACATCTGACTACCAGACAATAAGATAAAAGTTGCCTGAGGAAAAATTCTACAAAGTCTACAGCTTCAGTTCAAAATGAAAATCAATGTGCACAGTTTTCAAGAATCCAAATGGAACTTTTTCAACATACATCAATGGGGCCTCAGAGATTCCCCTCAAAAAGTAGGCCATCCCATAGTCCATTTCATAAGGTCCTCCCTCTAACAAAACTTCCATGCAGTTTTGTCCTAGCCCTTTGGGCAGTTGAAGTCTTTCCCTTTATTCTTTCAATGCCAAAGTGGTGTGGGGCCATATTCATGTCACTCAACTTCACTAGACCCTAACCAATTTCATCTGCTTAATGGAGAGAGTCATTCTACTGTTCCTTTCTCCACCCAAAACCACACCCTCTACCCCATCAGGGTACAGAAAAAACAAAAATTAATCTGACAAAAGGGTTATAAAGACAGAAACTAAACCAGGGAATCCTGTCCTTTTTTAGTGTCATTGACCTCTTTGGCAGTCTGATGAAGACTATGAATCTCTTGCCCTAATAAAGATTTAAATTATAAAATAAAATGCAGATTATTCCAAAGGAAAGCAAATGCATATAGTGAAATAAAGGTGTCATTTTCCCCTAATCTAAAGTTATGAATCACCTGAAATATCTCCATATCTCTAGCTTAATAGGTCCTGAGTTAGAGGGAACCCAAGTATTTTGACATAATTCTTCTGAACTCTTCTACACAATACCTTTATGAGAGCCCACCTAATTACATTCCTGGTTAAGAGTGAAATGGGTTAAAGGAAGGGATGATTCTGATGGTGGAGTGAGTATAGTAAATAACTCATTGGCTGTCACCATCTCATTTTTCTATTCTGTCAAGTTGAAGAAGGGTCATCATGTTTCCTTCCTGTAGAACACTGAAGGTGAAGGGAAGGTTATAGCACCATGGATCAGGTTGAGATTTGGCCATGTTCCCTCAGGAGAGAGAACAGGGATACCTCAGTTTGCCTCAGACAATTTGTTGAAATATAACATCCATATGGTTCGGCTAGGTTACTTTGTGGAAGGAGCACCGTCCTTGGCGTCAGGAGTACCTGAATTCAAATCCAGTCAGAGACAATTATTACCTAGCTCTATGGCATTGGGTAAGTCACTTAACCCCATTATCTTGTAAAAACAAATAAAAAAGTTTAAAAAAAAATCCAACATCCATAATAGGGAGGGACCTCTTTCACATTTGGTCATCATTTCAATATCCTCCATAGATTTTGATTTTGTACCAAACCCACAAAATTCATCTTGGATTGTTTGTTATTCAGAGAAAGTGATTAGAGAATAGGAGAATAAAGCATAGGTTTTGAATTGGAAGTGCTCTGTTTTGGAAAAGTTTCTGCCAAACTCCTCTATTCTTTTTTTCTGGCAGAAAATGATGAAGGATAATATTGTCATGCATCATCTGGAACTAGGGGAAATGGAAATTAATTGTCCATTTGCTCATACAAGAAAAGCACACTAACCTTGAACCTCACAACAGTGCTTCAGGTCTACATAGGGGGCACTCACTACAAGACAGGCCCTGGCTGAGATGTCATTACACCCAAATACCCAGATCCTCTTTGTCCATGGCATTGCCCTCCAGAGTGGCTACACCTGTTAGATCTTGGTATGTTCGCTGGTTACTCTAGGTTTTAACTGCATTGGAGAAAAATATTTCAAAATATCTGGGCAAAGCATGAAAGCTAAGTGACTTGCATGAGGTCACATTTCTGGTAAGTGGCAGAGTCAGAATTCAAACAAATGTTCTCTGTTCACAAGTCAGGAATTCTTTCAACAACACTACAATAAATCCAACCTGAACATACCATATGAAGACTAATGGTTTGAGATTACATAATATAGAAGCATGAATAGGGTCTTGTGCCCTCTAGGTACCTGTCAGGTCTCAAGCAGAAACAACCTTTTGGGGCAGATACTAGCAGAGAAAGTCTCACCAGTAGACAATAGATATTCCCCTTTATCCAAAGAATGAAAGACCTTTTCCAGAGCAGTCAAGGCAATATGTCTAGGGGATCAGTCCATTACTCTTCTTTGTCCTCCCTCGCTGCTCTTGAAACAATAAAATATCATATAGTCGTGGAGTGATTAGCCAGCTGGGCTGCTAGGAATGTCACTGTACTTGCCGGCACATTTGACTCCCTTTTATCCCATCTTCCCTGGATTTAGGACTTCTTGTTTGACCTTCATGTTATTTCATTCTCAGCCTCCAGAGAAAGAAGGAGGGCTTCCTGGGCAATTGGATACCAAGATCAAGTGTGGCTTACTGTGTTAGATCAAAGATCTGAAATATGAGTACGTGGCAATAAGGAATGAGATACATAGGGAGAAATTCTACAAAGTCTACATCTTCAATTCAGCACTTCAAACAATGAGCGCAGTTTTCCAAGATGGGACTTTTTGTATGTACAGCATGGGGTACTCAGAGATTCTCCTGAAAAAAGTAGACCATCCCATAGTCCATTTCATAAGGTCCTCCCTCTAGCAAAACTTCCATGTAGTTTTATCCTAGTCCTTTGGGCAACTGGAGACTTTCCCCTGATTCTCTCCATGCCAAAGTGGTGTGTGCCAACATTCAAGTCACTGAACCTCACTAGGCCTTTCCCAACTTCATCTGCTCAATGGATAGAGTCCTTCTACTGTTCCCTTCTTCATGCAAAACCACACCCTCCACCCCATCAGGGTATAGAAAAAACAAAGTAAGATTAGACAACCACAAGGGTTTCAAAGATAGAAACTAAACCAGGAGTTCTTGTCCTTTTTGGTGACATTAACACTTTTTGCAGCTTGTGAAGCCGATGTATAATTTGTTATAATAACTTTTTTCTAAGAAATATTTTAATTTGAGTTTTACAATTTTTCCTCTAAACTTGCTTCCCTTCCCCCAGGCCCCTCCACTGGTAGTTTCTTAATCTTTACATTCTTTCCATGGTATACATTGATCTAATTTGAATGTGATGAGAGAGAAATCATATCCTTCCAGAAGAAAAATAATAATGAAAGGCACCATGGCCCATCCCTTGTTGCAAAGGGGCCAAAGGAAGGGATGTCTCTGCTGGGGAATTAAGGAGCAGAAGTCTTTCCTTCCCTCCTCCTTTCCACTCATATCTAACCCCCTCTTACATTTCCAGAACCCCTCTAAAAGGAGCAGCACTACCCCTCTGCTAGAAACCTTTAAATTGCCATCTGGGAAGGAAGAATTCTTTCACTGATTAGAAAAGTTTAATCAGAGAAGAAAATACTCCTTGACCCTACTCCCTCTTCTATACAAAGTCAAGAATTTACCCTAATGAGCACTGTTATTGATAATACCACCTACTTGGGGTGATGTCAGGAATGTTCTTTTCTATCCTGGCCTATGTCAGTTCTCCTGCCCTAGACCAGAGTAGGGAGTAGAGATGGATAGCAAAGATGATCAGAAGTAAACATCTCAGAATAATGACTCTTTCAAACTGCACTGGGGAAGTAATATCTAGATTGGAATTCAACTATGGCAATGAAAGTACAAGCCTTCATTCTCTTCAAGTCAGAATGGCAAAGTATGTGGATCAGATAATGGGAAAGTTTCTATAAGATGTAAAATGACTGGAAAGGTTGGTGGTTGTAGGGAACATGTTATGAATGGCTTGAATGATAATAAAAAGATTTTATGTTTGGTCTCTGAGATAATAGGGAGCAGTTGGAGTTTGATGAGCGTGTGGTAATGGGTGACTTGTTCAGATTAGTCATTTTAAGATCATTTTGAATGTTGAATGGACTGGAGTTTATTATTCCAGGAAGGTTTGTCTGTAGCACTACATCAGCCCAGAGCCCTCTCTCTTCCAATCCATTCACATTTCCACCTCTAATCTTAGTCAGATTTAATAACCTTCTGGTAGGGAAAGTGAGGTGAATATATGTGGTGGGTGGAGATAGTGGTAATCAATGAACCTTTTCCTGATTTCAAAAGTGGACTTGGAAATATTAGGGAGAGAAATAGGGAAAGGGGTCTGAGGGAGGAAAACAGACCTATGCACCAAATTGTGAAGTTAACTGTCCTTCTCTAGACTGGGAGAGTCCTTTAGATGAAGAAAAAAGTTTAGCCTCTAAAACAATGGGGGGACTCAATTGGTCTAGGTCAGGATTGTGAACTACTGTTTAATGTTTTGATTGCTTCAAATAGCAGAGGGTTTTAATACTAAGAACACTGGAGTTGGACTGCCAAGAACCGAGTTCCAATCCTAACTTTTTGTTAGTTTTTATTAGTTGTATAAATTTGGATAGCTCACTCCCTGCTCTTGTCTCCAGTGTCCTCATTTGAAAATTGATGACCTCTGATGTCCTGTCTAGCTCCAAGTCCTATGAAATGCAGTGGTCCCTTATTTCTGGTATATAGTAATAGACCTAACATTGGAAATGTTGAGGAAGCATAGTGTTATCCTGGAGAGAGCCTAGGCCGTGTAATGGGAAGAGTTGTATTCTGACCTTCCTTCTCTTTCTACCTGTATGACCTTGGACAAATCACTTAACCTGAGGAAGACTCACTTTCCTTTAGAAAATGAAGTTCTCACTAAATGACCTTCTAAATTGAGATGAACCTAGGTATGTTTGCATGCCTGTGGGGGGTTATATAAGAAAGACCATGTCTTGCCTTCATTGCCTAGTAGTAGCAGAAAAGCTTTCATATCTTAAGAAAGATTGTAAGGTCCTTGAGAATCACTGTCTTATTTTAAATTGTATTTGTTTACTAATTACTAGACATGTTTACCAAAAGAAGGAGGTATCTGCATATTCCTAGACTGAATTTTTATCAGACTGAGGGTAGGAAGCCTGTGCAGTAAGAACAACATTATATTGGTGGCAGAATTGGTGGCAGGAGATGGGGGACTATCAAGAGTCCTGACTTCTTACGTTTATTCTTATGCAAGTAACCTTGTCAAAATCTTTAAACTTTAAGGCTTTTAGTATCCTCTTTCTAAAGAGGATAAGATTATCTTACTTTCTTCATAGGATGTAGTATGTGAGTATAGATGTGAAAAATACTGTGCTTCAGGTTTTTTCAGTCTGTTCTTGTTTAGATGGAAGAGGGTGAGATATTTTCTTTTTTTGTTTGTTTTTGCAAGGCAATGGGGTTAAGTGACTTGCCCAAGGTCACACAGCTAGGTGATTATCAAGTGTCTGAGCCTGTATTTGAACTCAGGTCCTCCTGATTCCAGGGCTGTTACTCTACCCACTACACCACCTAGTTGCCCCAAGATGAAATATTTTTCCAAACAGCTGGAGTGGTGACAGCAATGGGAGCTGAGAGGCTACTTCTCCCACAATGCTACTGTTGAAACTGATTGATGTCAGCCTTGCCAGGTGAGAAATGGATCCTCCTCCCTCTCTTCCCAGGGATCGGCAGATAATAATGCTTGTTTGGGACTTCCTTTGAGTTTAGGGTTGAAATTATTACTTTTTTGGTAGTTGCCTAATTGAGTTAGAGACCTACGATATCAAATTAGAAATTCTAAAACTTAAGGGATAAATCAATAAAAGCAAAAGCAAAAACTATTGAATACATAAATAAAACCAAAAGTTGGTATTATGAAAAAAACAAACTTGATTAACCTCTGAATAATTTGATTAAAAAAAGAAAGCAGAAAACCAAATTGCTAGTATCATAAATGAAAAAGGTGAACTCACCACCAATGAGGAGAAAATTAATGCAATAATTTGAAATTATTTTTCCCAACTCTATGCCAATAAATTTAATGATCTAAGTGAAATGGATGAATATTTACAAAAATATAAGTTGCCCAAGTTAAATGAAGAAGAGATTAAATACCTAAACAACCCTGTCTCAGAAAAAGTAATGCAACAAGCAGTCCTTGAACTCCCTAAAAATAATCTCCTGGGTCTGATGGATACACAAGTGAATTCTACCAAACATTTAAGGAACAATTGGTTCCAATTCTGTATAAACGGTTTGAAAAAATAGGCAAAGGGGAAGCTAGGTGGCACAGTGGACAAAGCACCGGCCCTGGAGTCAGGAGTACCTGTGTTCAAATCCAGTCTCAGACACTTAATAATTACCTAGCTGTGTGGCCTTGGGCAACCCACTTAACCCCATCTGCCTTGCAAAAAAAAACCCCTAAAAAATAGGCAAAGATGGAATTCTGCCTAACTCTTTCTATGAAACCATTATGGTGCTGTTACCTAAACCAGGAAGAGTTAAAACAGAGAAAGAAAATTATCGACCTATTTCCCTGATGAATAAAGATGCAAAAGTCTTAAAATCTTAGCAAAACGATTACAACAAGTTATCACTGGGATAATACATTATGATAAAGTAGGATTTATTCCAGGAATGCAGGGTTGGTTCAATATTAGGAAAACAGTTAGTATACTCAATTATATCAAACACAAACATATCAGAAATCATATGATCATATCAGTAGATGCTGAAAAAGCTTTTGACAAAATACAGCATCCATTCCTATTAAAAACACTAAAGAGTTTAGGAATAAATGGACTGTTCCTTAAAATAATTAGCAGTATCTATCTGAAACCATCAACAAGCATTATATTCAATGGGGAGAGGCTAGAGACGTTCCCAGTAAGATCAGGGGTGAAACAAGGGTGCTCATTATCACCACTACTATCAATATTGTATTAGAAATGTTAGCGTCAGGGGCAGCTAGGTGGCATATAGGATAAAGCACCGGCCCTGGAGTCAGGAGTACCTGGATTCAAATCTGGTCTCAGACACTTAATAATTACCTAGCTGAATGAGCTTGGGCAAGCCACTTCACCCCGTTTGCCTTGCAAAAACCTAAAAAAAAAAGAAATATTAGCATCAGCAATTAGAGAAGAAAACAAAATTGAAGGAATTAGAATGGGGAACGAAGAGACAAAACTCTCACTCTTTGCAGATGACATGTTGGTCTACCTAGAGAATCCCAAGAAATCATCCAAAAAACTACTGGAAACAATTAGCAATTTTAGCAAAGTTGCAGGTTATAAAATAAACCCTTATGAATCCTGAACATTTCTATATATGTGTAGCAAGATAAAACAAGAAGAGCTAGAAAGAGAAATCCCATTGAAAGAAACCTCAGACAATATAAAATACTTGGGAGTCTATTTGCCAAGACAGACTCAGAATCTTTGTGAAAACCATTATAAAACACTTCTCACACAACTTAAATCAGATTTGAATAACTGGGCAAATATTAACTGCTCATGGACAGGTAGAGCTAATACAATAAAAATGACAATTCTACCAAAACTAAACTATCTGTTTAGTGCCCTACCAATCAAAATTCCAAAAAAAAATATTTAATGAGTTAGAAAAAATTGTAAGTAAATTCATATGGAGAAATATAAAGTCCAGGATTTCCAGGAGATTAATGAAAAAAAGTAGAAAAGAAGGTGTCTTAGCCCTACCTGATCTAAAGTTATATTATAAAGCATCGGTCATCAAAACTGTTTGGTATTGGCTAAGAAATAGAGTGATAGACCAGTGGAATAGATGAGGTGTAAAAGCAGGATGATGATTAAAGTCCTGTTTGATAAACCCAAAGAGTCCAGCCATTGGGATAAAAACTCCCTCTTTGATAAAAACTGCTGGGATAATTGGAAGTTAGTATGGAAGAAACTTAGATTAGACCACCACCTAACACTCTTTACCAAGATAAGATTCAAATGGTTACAGGACATAGACATAAAAAACAATACTATAAGCAAATAAGATCAAGGACTGGTCTACCTGTCACTTCTATGTAAAGGGGAACAGTTTATGTCTAAGGAAGAGTTGGAGAACACCACCAAAAACCAATTGGATGATTTCGATTACATTAAATTAAAAAGCTTTTGCCCAGATAAAATCACTGTAACCAAGATCAAAAGAAATGTAGTAAATTGGGAAACAATCTTTACAACTTATGATTATGACAAAGGACTCATTTCTAAAATATACAGAGAACTGAGTCATATTTTTAAAACAAAAAGTCATTCCCCAATTGACAAATGGTCAAAGGATATGAAAAGGCAATTTACAGATGAGGAGATCAAAGCAATTCATAGCCATAGGAAAAAATGCTCTAAATCATTAATTATTAGAGAAATGCAAATTAAAGCTTCTCTGAGATATCACCTCATACCTCTCAGGTTGGCCAATATGACCAGAAAGGATAATGATCATTGTTGGAAGGGTTGTGGGAAATCTGGGACACTATTACACTGTTGGTCGAGCTGTGAACTCATCCCACCCTTCTGGAGAGCTATTAGGAACTACGCCCAAAGGGCAACAAAAATGTGCATACCCTTTGACCCAGCAATACCACTACTGGGTCTATATCCTGAAGAGATGATTAAAAAAGGGCAAAAACATTACTTGTACAAAAATATTTATAGCAGCCCTGTTTGTGGTGGCAAAGAATTGGAAATCAAGTAAATGTCCTTCAATGGGGGAATGGCTTAGCAAACTGTGGTATATGTATGTCATGGAACACTATTGTTCTATTAGAAACCAGGAGGGACAGGATTTCAGGGAAGCCTGGAGGGATTTGCATGAACTGATGCTGAGTGAGATGAGCAGACCCAGAAAAACATTGTATACCCTAACAGCAATATGCAGGTGATGACCAACCTTGAAGGACTCGCTCATTCCATCAGTGCAACAATCGGGAGCAATTTTGGGCTGTCTGCAAAGGAGAGTGCCATCTGTATCCAGACAAGGAGCTGCAGAGTTTGAACAAAGTTCAAGGACTATTAACTTCAATTCAGAAAAACACAGATATCTTGTCTGATCTTGTTACCTCTTAGACCTCTTGTCTCTTCTCTAAGTATATGATTTCTCTCTCATCACACCCAATTTGGATCAAGGTACAACATGGAAACAAAGTAAAGACTGACAGATTGCTTTCTATGGTGGGGAGTGGGGAGGGAAGTAAGATTGGGGGGGAAATTGTAAAACTCAAATAATATCTTTAATAAAAATTAATTTAAATATTGTACCCTGGGGACCTTTAAAGATACGGATATGACTGTCCCCAGAGCCAGGGCTGGAATCACTTTATCTTCTAAATCCAGAATCCAATCCTTGGTCCATTAGGGTGAGCAAGAGAAAGGCTCAAGAGTTGAATTTGAGAACCAGTATGATGGTTTACTAACTTCTGTAACAACCTGGACACAAACCTTGAAATAAGAGTTAAATTGAATCTGATTCTATAGCATGACTGATCTTAGTAGTCTGTATGAAGGAGGTTTGAGGCATGGGCACCAACTCTCTTCAGACATTCCAATCTGCCCCCAATTCCAAAATACCCTGAAGGCTCCTTCAAAATCAAAGATCTGAAGTTTAACATAGCTTTTATGATTCCAAGATCCCTAATAGGAGAGGCATTGAAGGGCAGTAGAAACAAGCAGATCTGAGAGATTTTGATGCTAGATTATCATCTTTGGAACCAAGGGTCAGCCCTCAGAGTCTCAGTTTCCATATCTGTAAAATGGGGGTAAGAATATACATCCATAGTATTGTGGCAAAGAAAGATAAACTCCAGTTTGCCCTTTAAAAAGTGATTGCTATTTTTGTTGAAGAAAATGATCTGGAAGCTTTTCTTTCATACAACCCTATTGTACACACATGGAAAATCTCAGAAAAGAAACCACTTCTCTGGGGAGGGGGAGGGAAAAAACTCTGCAAACCCCAAGAACCTTGTGTGGGTAGAGTTCCCACACAATCTGGAGAAAGAAGAAGGCAAAGGGTGTCTGTGGTTAAGAGGTGGGATTACCTGTCTGCCTACCCCTAGGTGCCTGACTGAAGGAGAAGGGCAAATATTTTTGTCCCTTATCATCCTTGTAATGCTAATTAAATATTCTGCCATCTTATTCTTAATTAGGTGCCAGGTCCTTTGACTCTTATGGGTTTTTTCTGAAGATGTAATGTATGCAAGGTTTCCTTCCCCAGTGTCAGATCTAAGGGCTCCCCTTCTGTCAGAGGGAAGCAGTTTTCAATTTAACCTATTGATGTGTGGCATCATCTCCCACAGAAAAATATAGCTACCTGCGTTCAAGAATGAGCTTGAGGTGGTTTGGCTTCTACTCCACAGTCAACTTCTAGTTTTTGTGTTTGGTGAGGCTTGATACTTTCTCTCTCTGTGAGGAAAAAAGGATATTTATCATTATAAAAGACTACATTTATCTATACCTCTTCAGTTTACAAAGTATTTTCTTCACAACAACCTTAAAAATAGTTAAGTTACATATATTAATCTTCTTTTTCAGAGCCATAAACTCTGACACAGTGGTGAAATGACTTCTGTTGGAACATAGGGTTAGTACTTGATAGAGCTGGAGCTTCTAGCCTAGGTCTCCAGACTTCCAGGACCCTCTTTCCCTACACATAGCATGGTATTTCCTATGATTGAATTACTGAGGGGATTTGTGGAGAACTCCTAGGTGTGCTCATTGCAAAGCAGTTGAGACTAACTCATTCTCCATCTCCCCCTTTGTAAATACATATCTAAATTGATAGACATTTTATCTATATTGTCCCAGAGTACCTCTTTCTGACTTGTGTCTCCTTCTCATTGATTGTTCTGTCATCTCTTAAAATAGACCCCTCCCCCATATCTTTAACTGCCAGAACCTTCAACTCACCAATCAAATGGAGAGAACTGTGATTAGGCCCTGAGTCCTCTGCTTCCTGAAGAGCCATCTCATACTTCTGCTAGGCTGTCTCATCCTTGTTGTGGCGGTGGGGAATTAAAGCATAAAAATTAGTTCCTATTCGAGGACTGATAATGAACCTGAACATAGATACTTTATTTAGACCCTCCAAAGGGGTAGAGACCAGATAGGTAGTGTGTGTATATGTCTCTGAGGGCTTAAAAATCAGAGGAAAGGGCAGATGAAATCCCCAGAGAAGATTAGTGATGGGGATAGTGGTAAAAGAGTGGGAAATAGCCGGTTCACAGGTTTTCTTTTCCCCAAGTGCCAGTGACACAGGGCCTAGAGTCAGAAATACCTGAGTTATTAACTGTACTAGATCCATGAGCAAGTCATTGTAAGCTCTCTGTGCCTCTGTAAAATTGTGGAAATTGCACTTCCCAGGTTACTGTGAGACCTAGATGAGATACTAATTATAGCCAGGGGATACCTCAGCTTAAAAAAAATCTTAGCAAAACGATTGCAAGTTACCACTAGGATATTACATTATGATCAAGTAGGATTTATCCCAGGACTGCAGGGTTGGTTCAATATTAGGAAAATGATTAGTATAATTTTATCAATAACAAACCTATCATATGAGAAATCATATGATTATATCAATAGATGTTGAAAAAGCTTTTGACAAAATACAGCACTCATTCCTACTAAAAACACTAGAGAGAGGGGCAGCTAGGTGGTGCAGTGGATAGAGCACCGGCCCTGGACTCAGGAGTACTTGAGTTCAAATCCAGCCTTAGGCACTTTAATTTTTTAAAAAAGTTGTATTATTATGTAATTTTGCTATATATCATATTTTATGTCTCTGCCTTAAGGATATGATTTCTCTCTCATCACATTCAGCTTAGATCAGTGTATACCATGGAAACAATGTAAAGACTCATAGACTGGCTTCTGTGGGGGTGGGGGGAGGGAAGCAATATTAGGAGGAAAATTGTGAAATTCAAAATAAATAAACTCTATTAAAAAAAAGAGTAGTTCAATTTGATAGGTGTGTAAGGACCATGAATGAGAGTAGATTAGATTCTCCTGAGCTGTCAATAGGGTTGAATGAGATAGAAGAATCTCAGGGAGTCTTGAAAAAATCTGCTGTCCCCCTCCATTTCCCCGTATCTCTACTCTCAGAAAATTTATCTCGAACTGAGGAGAATTATGGTTCAGGCCCCCTCTAGGGAGATACATAGCAGACACATGTTCTGACTCTCAGATACATCCAAGATCCTTAGGTTCTAGCTGCCCAAGTTCAGTTCTACAATACTATGTAATGTACCGTGACTTAGATAATCCCCTAAGTCCATTTTTATTTTTGTCAGTTGAAAAACATTTATGAAACTCCTGCTATATGGTGTTAAGCGCTGGGGATACAAATAGTGAAAAAAAGAAAAAAAGAAAATTTCTGCCCTCTTGGTGAAGTAGGAGAAGATAGAGGTAGAGCCTCTCTTACTTTACCAATAGCTTACATTGAGTAAAAGTCCTTTTTTGAATTTTGACTCTGCTTTGGGTAGAAATGGTAGCCAAGTACAGGATGTCTACAGAGAGAAGCATCTTGCCTATATAACATTCGGGCTGTTGTACCCGATCTCCTCTTCAACACTTTCTCTTTTCTTCCCTCTCCCTCAAATCTACATTTTCCTGCAACTGTAATAAGCCATTTCTGTTGGTTAAGGAGTTAAGGAGAGTGTTTTCAGAGTGCAACCTGAACCAGGTCCTCAGAATCAATCTTGGGCTTGGACCAGAAAGGGTGTGGAGAGGGGGAACCTTTAATGACCAGAGAAATCCAGTAGCACTGGGACTCCTCTCAGAAGACAAAAGAATGTTTCCATTTCATTTGGAGTTGATTGATTGTGAAAGAAATTCCCATTTGTATTCCCCCCAAACCCCACTTCTTCATTCCTTGCCTCTAGCAGCCATGAGAGAATGATATTGTGGTAGAGAAAATGCTCAAGACTCAGTCAGGAGAAACCTGGCTCTGGTGCTTACTAGCTCAATAACCCTAGGCAAGTCACCACTGAGTCTGTGTTTCTCCCTCCATGAAATAGGGATGCTTCTATTTCTATTTCTTGTGAGAATTGAGAGCTATCATCCAGAGAGGTAAATATTCAGAGAGATCAGGAATGAGTCTGGTACCTTGCCTGCTGTGAGAACACCTGACATTTTTGGGCACCAACCTTAGAGCCGCCTTTTTCTTTGGAAGTAGCAATTTATTCAAGCTTATTCAAGCCCCATATCTGGAGTTCCGTGGCATCACTTCCCCTGACCCCGCCCCCCTCCCATAGGTGGCACAGTTGATAGAGCACTGATTTCAAAGTCAGGTCAGGAGTTCAAATCCAGCTTTAGGTTCTTTACACTATGTGACCCTGGTCAAGTCACTTAAAACTGATGACCTTACATCCAAGGTTATCTCCAATCATCCTGATTCATATCTAGCCACTGAACCCAGATGGCTCTGAAGGAGAAAGTGAGGTTGATGACTTTGCACAATATCTCCCTCCCTCAAATCCAATTCATGTCCTAGTCATGTCATCACTTTCCCTGATATCAGTGGTTTCTCAACACCTAGCATGCTAGTGCAGGTGCTGCTAGATAGGGTGATGAAGAAAAAACTTCCAGGCAAGAAAGGGAATACTGGATGAGGTGTAAGAGCATATGGCAAATATTAGCCTTCTTTATTTCTCTGATCATTTTTAAAAGGGTCTCTCCTCCTCATGATGCCCCTGAACAGAAGTAACTTATTTCATTTGGTATGACCACTACCTTCCTTCTCTTTATCTTCTCCTCCTTCTATATATTTCCATAGGTCCCTGAAGCCATTCACAAGTGCCAAGGGGTTGGCATCACTGTTCGCATGGTGACAGGAGACAATATGAATACAGTCCGAGTTATTGTCATTGTGTGGCATCCTGAGTCATAGTGATGAATACCTGTGTATAGAGGGTAAAGAGCTCAACCGAGTTATCCAAAATGAGAAGGGGGAGGTGGGTGCTGGGATTCTAGAGCATCTGGGGCTTGAGGCTCACTTTCAGAGTAATGCAGAGGACGAATGAACCTCTGCAGAATTAATCTACAGATTGCAGAAGACAATCACCTCAATTCTATAATTGCTTTTGAAAGCCAAAGTAGCCTGAATAAAAAGACTTGGATTTCTAATATGTACTAAAAGACTTGGGTTCTGGCCAGGATTAGTTTGAGTGCTCTGCAGTCAAGGGATTTGGAGTTAGAGGGAATCTCCTTCATTCTTGACCAACCTATGGGGTATGAGCTGCAGCAGCAAGTCAAACCTGTCTCAGGCACCATTTGTGGGCAGAGTCCCATGTTAAGGTAAGAATCAGCAAGAACAAGTCTCTGAGTCTTTGGGAAAATCAATACAGCTTAATACAGCTTAGGGAAGATTAATAGAGAATGTCATGCTCCAGGGTTTTTTGGCACTGAAAGATACCAAGGCAATGCTGATTAGAATATGGTCACAGAAAAGCCCAACACCCATAGGAAAAGAAAGGGAAAGAAAGGGAGAAGATGACCAAAAAGGAGGGAAAGTGGTGAGACTCCAAAACAAGACTTGGTGCATGAACAAGTGCAAGAACACTTGTGACTATTGCACTTAGCACATGTGTATTACAGGCATCATTGAAAGCCCTGTGGGGGTCCAATGGCAGGTGGTGGCTGTTACTGGGGATGGTACCAACATTGGGTCAATCTTGAAGAAACGAGATGTTGGCTTTGCCATGGCAGGTAGCCAGTTCACTCTTTGGCTCAAATTGCATTCTCTAAACTAGAAGTCAAGACAGGTTTCTGGTGCCCTTGCCACTTCATGTCTTCGTGTCTCCTCACTCCACCCTTTATGACCCTTCCCTAACTCTCTATTATAGGCTGTGTTTTTGGAGGGGAGGGAATGGGGAGTGGACATAACTGGAAAGCAATTCAGAAAGACTATAAAAAGCTCATAAAAATGTTCTGAATATATTCACTTAGTTGTATGCTTTCATTTTAATAATATTTTTATTTCCATACACATAATACCACTGGCATGCACATATTTATTGTATATGTCAGTTCATCCTTTTTATAGTTATTTGATCCATTCATGAAAGAAGTCATATAAAATAAATTTTTAAAAATGACTTACAATACCTTTCAATTTTGAATCCTATTTTGGAAAAAAGGAAAATTGTTTTAATGAGCTCAATGACTTAAGTCAGTGTTATTAATTATTGATTATTGAAAGAGAAAGAATGTACAGTGAAATGGAGATGGCTGACTTCTGCCTTTTGGTCGGGCCACACCTACATATTGTCCTTCATTTTGGACACCACATATTGGGATCAGAACCCTCAGCATGTTTGTCCCTCCTGGACCTTGAAATTCAAAAAGAACAAATCTGAACTCATCATTACCTTTCTTCCATTCCCCTAGTCAAAGTCATCAGTCCTTTTCTGTTTCCTATCTATGTTAAAGTTAGGTAAAGTCTCAGTCATATAAGTATATAACTTTGACACTTCTCTCTTATCCAACACAGATATGTGTCCAAAAGTTATCAAGTCATGATGCTTCTTTCTGCACAAGACCTGTCATCCTCTCCCTTTTCCTCAATTTCAAATGTATGATGCTATTCATGACATTTTTACTGGAGTTTCTGCAATACATTATTAACTGTTCTTATTTCTGTAATCTACTTTCTCTGGTTATTCCATTTCAAAGCTTTCTCAAATTTTTGTTTTGGTTTCTGGAAGACAGTGGAGGTTAAATGACTTGCAAGGGTCACACAGCTAAATAATTATTACATCTCTGAGGTATGACTTGAACTCAAGTCTTCCTAGGTCCAGGTCCAGGGTCAGAGTTCTCTATCCACTGCACATTTAACTGCACTAGTAATCTTAAAACATTCAAGTAGACCATCCTCTAGTGTAAAAATCTTCTAAGAGATGCTATTTTCTCAGTTCAGGGGCATCAGAGCTAGGAAACCTTCTTTCCACAAACACATTTTTATATGTTTTCTTCCCTTGAATTATCCTAGATCTTTTTCCCTTGACTCCTTTACTGCAAGACATTGGGATGGACATATTTGTGTGGAGGTTGTAACCCTTCACAATGAACTTCATTAATTTTTGAAGACTATTTTTATTTTTGCATGCTAGGAAAAAACGGTAGACACTTGATATGCATGTGATATATAATTGATTCTTAATAAATGTTAACATGAATTGAAAAATATATACATTATTATATTTATGCAACTTCATGCCAAATAGCAAAACAGGCAGAGAATAGAAAAATGTAACTTGAAATACAGAATTCAAAAACACAAAAATAAATCCTTCTATTAGTTATAATTTTTTAAAAATTCACTAATAATCCTATTTGGGAAGAAGGGGACAAATGGAAAATATCCTCCATGTCCTCTAAATCATCTGAACCAAATTCGTCGTGAAAATTACAAAACAAAATGGAGAGGCAGGAAGACAAAAAGAAAATGATACTTTAAAACTTACAAGATTTGTTTTTTTAATTCTTTTTCTAATTATTGGTTTAGGAATGAGTATTTCATTTCCAAAGGGAGGTACAATGAGCTTTGAAAAAAAGATAACTAAATAACAAGAAAGTAAAATATAATTTTTCACAAAGTTGTTCTATAAGTATTTCATGACTTATTTCATTCTTATTCCTCTAGTATCATTTTAAAAATTTCAAGTTTTAATTACTATACCTTTGATTCCTATCCACGGCATTCACATTTGCTCCCTTCTTTAGGAAAAATTCTACTATACATTTTGTTCTACAACTGTAAGAAAAAGTCATGTATAACAATCCTGCAAATCATTTAAAGTGATTGACAATGTATAAACTCTATGAAATTACTTGCTATCATAGGGAGGTAAAAGAAATGTGCAAAGGAATGCTGAAAAGTCTTTACAATTAATTTTAAAAAACTAAAATTTAAATTAAAAAATGATACTAAAACTCATAGCTTAAAAAAATAATTCTCTACCTTAAGACTAAATCATAGAGCAGGCATTGGTCTAAATCAACTGAAATAGATTCCTCATTAGGAGTAGCAATGAGAATGAAATCTCCTCCCATGTTCCCTGAAAATTCCAAAGACCAATGAACTTTGACTATAGATTTATTTTAAGTTCTTTTCAATGAAGAAATGCTTCCATGAAAAAAAAAAGAAATGCTTCCCTGAAAAGATGAATTCTAAAATGTGAATTGGAAACTTATCTGATTACGCATTTTAGCTCATAAAACACATTTAATTCAGTTCAATGATATAAAAAAATGAATAAACTCAGAAACACAGATAAAATGATATTAAAAATGCACAAGCACAATATCAGAAGACATGCCAAACCTTTCTCCTTTATATTTGTAAATTCAAACTAAAGGAAATGGATTCAAAGAGGTAAAAGATCTAGTTAGTGGCAGAGTCAGACTGCACGACAACACTGTTCAAATGGAGGATATCTTTTACTTATTGGCATTTGTCAATCATTGTGCAACATGATGATGAAATAACAAAATTAAAATTATGGTTGCAGAAAAAGCAGAGTATTGATTTTTAGAGAGCAGGGGAAAAAAGACATTTGGAATCCAATATCAGGGATAAATAGTGACTTTTCTACCATAAATTTGAATTGAAATAGCAAAATAATCAATAGAAATAACAAGGGACTGCTCAACCCAGAAACATAATAATTTGTCAAAGTGCAAGAAGATAACTTTTTGGTTTTTTTTTTAGCAAAATTGAGTTTATTCATAGTTACTGTGTACAAAAGAATGCAAGAAATAATGTCAAGAAAGTAAGATGATGGGACTACTAGGTGGCACAGTGGATAGACCACCAGACCTGGAGTCAGGAGTACCTGAGATCAAATGTGACCTCAGACAATTAATAATTACCTAGCTGTGTGGCCTTGAAACAGTCTCTTAACCCCACTGAGTTGCAAAAACTAAAAAAAAAAGTGTATGTGTGAATATACGTATATCCCAACAATATAGAATGAAGGGGAAATTCTCCAAAAATAGCAAGAAAGTAAGATGTTGTTTGAGGGAAGTGAAAATGACAACCATGGCCTAGGACCAGTGTTCCAGCATACTCACTCTTCATGATAAGGTTCTGGTTCCCTTAGACACTATGATTTATATGAAAATTCTCCAAAAACTCAAGGGGAAAATGATTCTTATTTTATAATTCCTTTAAACTTTGCCCCCAAACAGTGAAGATTTGAGGCTTATGGAAATAGCTTGCTCCTCAATTTCAAAAGAACTGAGAGATCACCAGTTTTGAGCTCTAATAACAGGTTAGGTGATAACATTACTGAGACACTTTGCTATCAATAAATTTTACCAATTTTTGATGAATAGAAACAATGTGCATCAAATAAATGTAATATGGCATAAGATGAGTATTTGAAGAAAAATATTTTAAAATAAGACATAACAAATCTATTTTTAAAATAAGAAATAGTTATAATGAATTTTTTCCCTAATTCTTTTAATCTTTTAAAATTTCTAACACTAATATATTTATGAATAACCTAGGATTTTACCTTGAATAGAAAATGCTAATGTGGTTGCTAAATTATTATTACAGTATTACTATATTGTACCAATGCCTACATTCTGATGTCTTCCTTGCACATATTTATGAATAGTTCAATTTAAATTGGATTCAGTGTTCTAGATTGAGAGCCTCAATAGATACTACATCTGTAGTGAGATTACATAATTGTTTTGGTAAGACTATATTGAAGAATAGAACGTCAAAGACTTTTTTGTCCATAAATGCTTGCCATCAATTTCATGTTATGTAGCTAGAGATATACTATTTTATGAATGAATAAAATGAGGGAATGAGAGATTTAGTTGTCACCCGACTGGCTATAGGAATTTAAAATATTTTAATGGAAAAGGACATTTCTAGGCAGTAGTAAAATATTCTTCAATTTAATTACTGCTGTTCCTGCCTCTGGGAGTTCTCATTTCTTCTATGGAAGGGGTCCGATAACTCATCTCTTTCTGATATATAGTGTAATATACAGTAGTTAAAAGGCCATGTTAATTCAGTCCTTTTCACTGTTACCATGAACAAGCCACCTAAGCTTTCTGCTCCTCACTTTCACTTTTGGCTAAAGCAGATAATGATAACACCAAATGTCTTGAGACAGTTCTTAGCAAAATATTTCAAAACAATGAAATAACAAGACTAATTAAATAACTTACCAAAATAAACTAAATCGTATTCCTTTGAAATATAAAAAGGAAATAGAAAAAATGATTACATAGGAATTCAAAGGCTTTTCTTTCCTGAATTTTTTTAAATTGAGGTATTTCCTTGGAATCTTCTTTGGGATTGTCAATCCTACCTTCTTTGTTCATGGTAGGTCTAACCAAAGTAGATTCATAAGCTATGTTTCATTGAATACATTTTGCCCATACTTTATGAAATTCGACTAGGTGGCTATGACTATGTATAAAATAAAATGAGGGATAGTAAGAATAAAATGAAAATGATATGCAGCAAATCTTTCTAATCTCAAACCTTAAATGATTACATTAACACAATTATTTTTTATTTGATAAAGTATGTAGGGTATAACTAAACATTCAATCTAGATGTAATACACTTGCCTTCAGAGTCACACTATAGAATTGTAGGTATACAAGTGAAAAAGTCTATGAAATGATCAATTCCTATCATTTTATGGAGATTGTCTATGTCTTCCTGTAACTCCTTCAACTTTTCTAAGAATTTGGATGCTATACCATTGTGTGCATACATATTTAGTATTAAATTATTTTATTGTTTATGGTACCTTTTAGGGGGATGTAGTTTTCTTCCTTATCTCTTTTAATAATATCTATTGTTTCCAGCTGCTTTGTCTGAGATAAGGATTGCTATCACTGCTTTTTCACTTCACCTGAAGCAAAATATATTTTTCTCCAACCATTTACCTTTACTCTCTGTGTATCTCTCTGCTTCAGATGAGTTTCTTGTAAGCAGCAAATTGTAAGATGCTGGTTTTTAACCAGCTATGCTATCCACTTACATTTTAAGGGAGAGTTCATCCCATTCACATTCAAAATGATAATTACTAACTCATTATTGCCTTCCATATTATCTTCCCTCTAATTGCATTTTCCCCTGAAAGGTTTGCAAAATGCTTTGTATGCTTTATTGTTTGAACACTTACTAATAATTTCAAAATATCTTTAGGATTTTCTCCTAATTTGTGGTGAAGTATAGTCTTAAAGTTGGTAAATATCTCAATATGATCAAATATCAGAATTTCACTAAAATATTAGTAGGACAATCAATAATTACTTAATTGTTCAGTTTATCTGTAGTTGTTAAATCAATTATGAAAATATTTTCCTTCACTAAAATAGATAATCAAGGTATAGAGCATCCTTCAATGCAATGGTTTTCACCTACTTATTGGTGAAAATGAAATGAAAATTTTTGAATCCTCTCATAACCCAACTGATGACCTGTTTTTAGAAAGTCCTCACCTTTATTTCTGTCATATTATCAAATTTCTTAATATTTCCAGTGATTGCCTTGCAAACAAACTGCTGCTTTATATGATCTTTGTCATTTTAAAATCAAAGACTTTGCAATAGCTTTTAAAATATCTCTCCCTTTTAAGGTGATATTTTATGATCTCTAGGCTTACAGGAGTATAGTATCAGAGGGATCTCAGAAGGTTTATGTTAAAATGAATTCTAAAAGTTTTTCCAGATTTTGGTTTCTAAAAACAACACTCAAAATTTTTCTCCATGTGTACACACACACACACACACACACACACACACACACACACACACACAAACACACACTCATATTGTGCATATATATACATATATATACACACAAGCATACATATAGATAAGCTAAAAATTATAGCAAATAATTTTGGCACATAGAAAATTATGTATGCATATACATAAATATATAAATATTATACACATGCATACATGTAGATATACTATAAAAATTAGAGCAAAGAATTATGGTACATAGAAAATTTAGTTAAAAAACTAACAAAACTTAAAACTTTCTACCTTATTAGATAAGATTAAGCATGATAGAAAATAAATAAAAATAAATGATATATACAAATGAAGAGAAAGGAAGGAAAAATTTCATGAAAACAAAATTTAGCATTTGATATTTCTAGAATTAATTCAAAATAATATGATTTGGAACTAGTCAGATTAATAAACATGTTTAAATAATTATGAAGAGGATAACTAGATAATATCCCACAATTTCTCAATTCAACTCTTATAGTTGTTACATTGCTCCTATAATAATTTTCAAACATAAACATTTCAAATGATTTATTCCATTGCAGGGTTTATTTTACCTTGGGCATAGTATTAGAATAATAATGTCAGAATATTATCATCTGCCTGCTGAAAATTTAAATTTATAACTTATTTTGAGCAAAATTAATTTCAATTTCATTTCAAAAAGTTAAATACCTATCAAATATATTTAAATATAATTCAAAATTTATGTCTATTTCTGCTTTCTCATTTCCATATTTATACATGTGAAATCTTAAGTGCTTAAATTAATTGATTCACTTTGAATTGCTCTCTTCAAACGTAAGGCATTGTTTTTCATTATTGGCATAAATTTTAGAGAGCAGATCCTTCAACTGTGCAAGGACAAAATTTTCTTTAATGATACCTTGGTTCTGGATGTCTTCAAGCTGTTGTTAAAGCAATGTATTTTCATTCTGCATTTGGATTAATCTTTTCTGGATGAATTCCTGCTTGACAACATATTGAGTCAATTTTTCCTTTTCCACTTGAACTCTTTCTTAAAGTTCCTTTACCTTATACTGGTCTGATTCAATTCACTCTGTGTGCTTTCTAAAGTTTTCTCTAGGCTTACAAAGAATTCTCAGAGGTTCTATGTTTCCTAGGAAAAATGAACACTAATAGGTTTTTCAGCAACTGGTTTCTAAAAACACTTGTTTGTTTGACATCACTGAAAATTTTTCTACATGTACATACACACACACACACACACACACATACACACAAACACCTACATACATACATATATATTTTCTATGTATAGATATATATTTTCTATGTATATATACATATATACACATGAATACATATAGATATGCTATAAAAATTATAGCAAAGAATTATGGCATAATGAAAATTAAGTTAAAAACAAAAATTAAAAATTTTCTAGCTTATTAGATAAGATTAAGTATGATAGAAAATAAACAAAAAAAGAAACATAAATGAAGAGAAAGCAACAAAAAATTGATAAAGGAAAAAGGGGGCATAATTAAACAGTTATAGATAACCTGAATTACGCAATGAAAATACTAATTCAAACCCATGATCCTGTATGGTAAGAAGCAAAATCTAAACTTTTTCTATGCATGTATTAGCTAGTAAAATAGTTGGTGGTCCTGCCACCCACTGTCTATATGAGAAAATTACAGATAATGAGACCAGTTCTTAAATATGTAAAAAGTTATCTTCAAGAAAGAAAAGTGTTAAGCAAAAATTTTTAGTAAAATGGTTAAAAAATATAGTGATAAACAGTATGTAATGGGACAGAAAAATACTTTTTAAAAAATGGCACTGTTGCCACACAAAAATATTAATGCTTCATGCATAACCATTGTCTTGAGGAAGAGAATAACTGTCACAGATTTTAAAGGAAAGTAGTTGGTAGTGTTTGGAATTTCATGAAAACAAAATCTAACATTTGATATTTCTATAATTAATTCAAAGTAATATGAATTGAAACTAGTCAGATTGATAAACATGTTTAAATAATTATGAAGAGGATAACAAGATAATATCCCACAGTTTCTCAATTCAATTCTTATAGTTGTTACATTGTTCCTATAATCATTTTCAAACATAAACATTTCAAACGATTTATTCCATTGCAGGGTTTATTTTACCTTGGGCATATTATTAGAATAATAATGTCAGAATGTTTACAATGAAAGTTAATATCATATTCCTGCTGAAAATTCAAATTTATAACTTAATTTGGGCAGAACTAATTTCAATTTCTTTTCAAATAGTTAAATGCCTATCAAATATATTAAAATGTCATTTAAAACTTGCCTCTATTTCTGCTTTCTCATTTCCATATTTATACATTTGAAATCTTAAGTCCTT